>NW_009593322.1:16977-27836 GCF_000690535.1 Cariama cristata
CCCCCCCGCCCGGGGGGAGGGCCCCCGCCCGCTCCAAAGCCACACTCTTGCAAGAGTGCAGCCATCTTTAGCGTTTCACCCAGGGCAGCTGCAGGGGATGGAAAAATAAAGCACAAAGCAGACAGCAATATTTTTAAGATCCCTCAGTCTCCCATCAAATTCTGGAACTAGCTCAGCCAGCACCAAAGACCTCAAGCCACTGCAGCATCAGCCCTTCCTCCCACATCACAAAGGTCAAAACCAACACACCCATCTCTGTTTCGACCTTCATACAGATTTTATGTCCCGCTTGCTTCTCTTCAACCATTCTGCACAGTAGCCAGCGAATTCTCACACACGCTGTCTGTTCTCAGTTTAAACATGCACCTCCAAGTAATGCCTAAAGTTACAGACTGGCAATGAATGCTCCCGGGGCTAAGTCAGTAAAAGAAACCAAGCAGCCTCTAGGCTATACTAAGAGCTGAAGTTAAACTTGGCTTTTCCCTCCACTTAGGCCTGCCCATAGGAGAGGGCACTTTCCCTCCCTCCAGCAGCACCCACGCACTACAAGTGCCTGCGGATGAAGATGCTCACGCACCTCATGAAGCGGCTACTGTATCAGACACGATTCATCCATAAAGTGAAAATTTTATCCAATGTTGAACATTCATACACTGCTATTATAAATGGACTACTTAATGCCAGTTAGATTGGCAATATTAAGATCATTTTATTTTAAGCTTTACGGATTTTCAAAACATGTACAAATCAAATACTTATTACAAAATTCCATTTGCTAAAGTTTCTTCAGGAATATACATCAAGCATGATCCCAACACACAGATAAATGACTTTTACAGAGCGTTACATAGAGCAATAAATGCTAGTGAAACGGCCCGTCTTTCCAGATACATTACAATGAAAACAGTTTTCTTTCCCTTTGCCACATCCAACATTGAATTTTCCTTTTTTAAATAGCCAGGTCTGAAGTTAAAATGTGTAAGTAAGCTGACTGCGGAAGTCAACAGGCACTCAGAAGCCCCGAAAGGGAGAATAAGCAGTATTTGTCAAGTTCACTAGTTCAGGGGTAAAAATCCCTGAGAGGCACAAAACCAACAAACCCATTTTCTTTGATGGAAAGATGTTTGTCAAGGGACATTGCCGACAGACAGCCACGGACTAGAAGATTAGAGAGTAACAGTGAGACAGAGCGAGGAAACCAATCTGTAACGCTGGGTAACGAGGAAGGGCAGCACGGGGCTTCACCACGGCTGCCTACTTGCAAGAGGAGTGTTCAGCAGAAATACACGTAGAGGTACAAAGCACGAGGTATGTACATGCTAACCTGGTCATTAAGATGGGAAACACTTTTACAGCGTGTCAAAAACCATAATCCCACAATTAGAAACAGTATACAGCTGACCTCAAGGGTTAAGAATATATAAACAAGAATAAACAAAATAGTGCACCCCAATTTCAAAGTCACCACCAGGACGTGTATTACTCGAAGCCAGTAGATTAAGAAACACAGATCCATATATATTTTCTGTTGCTTGACGCCAGTGCAGAATTGCTCGGGTACAGCTATTTAATAGACCAGGTCATCGAATTTTCTGGGGCCTGGCAATGGATCTCAGAAGCAGCATGCCTCTGACCTTCCACCTCAAGTCCCCGAGCTGCTGCTGGACATCACAACGGCTCTGCCGCTTCTACTTGGTGTGAGTCATGCCTCAGCGGGGTCCTGTTCCTTCCTACACGCTGTGACAAGGGGCCCTGACTACACCCTTTTTCTTAAGCCTATTGTGCGTACAGAAGCTGCACCACTGAATTATGACACCGTGCTGATTTTCGATGCTACTTAATATGTAGGCAGGTCAAGCTAGCTAGATCAAACATGAGCTCACCCATACTGGTCACTAAGGCTGATCCGAACCTTCGGAATAGTGGAAGAAAGTTGCAGTACTTCCAGGCTTTTGAAACATCCAAAGCATTAAGAAGCCTGTTGCATCTGACAGATATTAAGCACCACAACAAGCAACACTTGGAGGAAAGCGGGGCATAAATGGTGAAAGCAAGTCAAAGCAGACTTCAGTCTAATCTAAAGATCTAATCCTAAAGGTTAATACAGGTTTCATGACCAGTATACTTAGCCTATGATCAGCTACAGGTTTAGAACTATTAGCAACTAAACAAGAGCTTTAAGAGCAACCTTTAGGTTCTGACCTAAAGATTTATAAATTACCACTGAGGAGGGATGATCTAGTTTGAAATCAGATTATCTTCAAACTAACTAGAAAGCAATCATCATGCTTATGTGAGGCCCTCATGTTAGCCACGCTTGCTCAAGAACTGGGCAGGACTCTAAAGAACAGATGTTGACAGCATGTGCCTTGTGCTATTTTAACGTAGAATTTCTTTATATTATCTATGTCACTTCCTTAAGAGGATAGTAATTAAGCCACGCTACCCCAGCCTCACTTCAGCCCAACTGTGCTTAGTTTACCAGAATGGGAGCCACAAGTTCTCAGAGATTTGCTGATGTGTTACTTCATCAAAAGGCTTTCAGAAAACAGCAGCTACAGGGGAGGAACACATCACCTTTCCCAGCAAGGCATCCTCCAGTGTGCTTATCCTGAGGAAGAGACACATCAAACCGTCACAGCTTGATTTGCAATAGCTTCCCCTCTAAACCAACATTTTATTAGGGCATTTGTTCCATATAGGGATGTGCGGCTTTATGGAAGGACTGCTGTTCCACTTCTCTAAATGGACTCTCCAGACTTCAGGCTTTAGCCCTAGATTTAGGTCACTGGTAATTGGACATGTGTGGAAAATGCACAGGCTCAGTTTAGTGTTGCTTAATTAATTTCTCAGTCTGTTGATTTGGCAGCTGTCCTACAAAACAGAACAGTTGGATATTTAAACTTGTATTGAAGAATACATGATGACAATAGCAAGCCTCCCAAAAACAAGCCCAACTCTTCTGGCGCTAATGAAATACATATTTCAAATTGCCTGGAGTACAAAGTGAAATCAGTTTTAGTTGCTCAGGTGAGACTATCAGCTTGGTTAATTAAAAGGAATTACTTCTCTTTTATAGCATTTGGATTGGAAAAGAGATCAAGCACAGCACAAAACGTAAAAACCCCAAGACTGTACTGAAACCTTCTTGGGATGAGGCACAGAATTGACAGGTGCCAAAGTCTTGCAGCATAGCAACTGTCTATCTGGGACATTATATTCCCAAGCAACTGGTGAGTGTACCAACTACACGTTAACGCCGCAGCATGAAAGAGAAAGTTTTGCGCGTTATTTTGCTGTGTCCTGGGCACCTTTTAGTGTTACAACTGCTCTTGCAGCAGCATGTTCATGATGAAAAGCTCATCCACTGAAATAAGAATTAAAATTCTTTCTGCTCCCAGAAGGCTTCCGCCAGGTTTTTTTTTAGTCAACTGGCTTGATGTTTTTTAAACCTTTCTTGAAGGACACAGAACAGCCCCATCGTGCTGAGTCCTGGCCATCCTGCCAAGCTTTCTGTTGGAGCTCACTTCGCTACCATCTATTTACTTCACCACAGGTCCTGCGTGCGTTAGGTAGTTTTGGCTTAAGCCTAGACAGCAAGTGAGAAGAGACAGCTGCCTCTCCGCAGGAACTTTTCTCACTGGTCACCCTGCGGGCTGAGCTGGCAGAGCTATCCAGACTTCGTAAGAAGGCTGCGCTACAAAATAGCCTTATAAAACTCTATTCACATATTAACTGGACTAGAATACTTACTTCAGATCAGGAAGTACTTTATTTTTTTTGATGAAGAAACAGGTTCTGTGCCTGAGCAGATAGTTTTATGGCATTTTAATGCCAACCTAACATGTCTACCTTGATTTAAAATAAAAATGGGTCCTGATTCCAGAGTGAACTCTGCCAATAAAAAGGGCCTGAAGACTGAAATAAACTCACTTTAACAGCCATCTGAGTGCCCCTGTACACAAGGCTCTTGAAGAAGAGATCTGTTCCCTTTCAGTACTGTTAAAGTAAAAACAACATACACCAATATTTGCAAAAAAGCTTAATATAATATTTTGAGTCTATAAACTTTAAACAATAAATACGAGAAGTGTACATGGCACACCAGAGCAGCTAAATATTAAAACAAGTACAAATTGATAACACTTACCTATATTGTCAGCAATAAATGCATTTCACTACTGTGATACAATACAAGCTTAATATTGAAGATGTTTTTTCCAAAGGAAAACCACAGAACCAAGTTGATACAGAAGGTGAGGGAGAAGGGGAGACAATAAATAACAAGGCACAAAAACCTCTCTTGCTGCAACCCTCTAAGGCACCGCTGTGCAAACATGAAACTATCAAAACCTGCAGTAGAGAAATTCTAGACGTGTTTAAATGACTGGATAATGTATTTTAAAGATGACATTATGCTCATATCTTTGGGAATAAAAATACTTATGAACCTTTATTTACACTTACAGGCTTTTAAAAAGCAAATTAGTGAAACAGGTGAATTAATAGTGAAATACAGGAGTCACAGTTAATTTCTCCCAGACAGCTTCACAAGTGCAAATTCATCATGACCTATACTGGCCTTGTTAATAGAGTCCTGGATCCAATATGGTGCACAGGGAAATGATGCCAATTATGTTAAATTCTGTGTGGCACACCAGTAATTTTAACAAAACAGACTTCAGGGATTAGGAATGAGAATAAACTCATTTTCACTTGTAACCAAAAATTATTTAAATCCAGACATAAAACGTCAGTAGCATTAATCCACCATCATACCTAGGGAATCTTAATACTCAACGTTTTAATTTATACCTCTATTTAAGAGCTGGGCATTGGCATTTTTCTTCCCTATTCTGTTACCTGCTCAGAAAATCCATCATGAAACAAACTTCAGCAAAAATCTTCTCCCTTGCTGGAAGGTTACAGTTCGTAAGCTTAATTATGTATCTGTAAGTTTCCCCCTTTTTGCTTATGTCTCATGATCTCTACTGCATTCTGCTAGAAGTTGTTTTTGTTCTCTCTCCAATTACATAAAAATCTCCAGATTGTACTGAAATTACTTAAAATACACACAGGTTGGAAACATTTTTGCAAGATGAGAAGGGTGTTTCACTAATAACTAAAATTTTCTCCTAATGAAAGATTTAGGAGGCACTCACTTTCTCATGAGCTTTGGACACATGAATGACTTTTTCTACTTGGGAACAATGTCAGTAGACTACACTTCCAAAACTTCTGCTTCCGTTCCTGCAACTTGAGCTACGGCACTGCACATAGTAAACAGTCTGAACGAACCTGACTATTCAGTTATTGGCAAAGTTTGGTTTTCTTCCATGACATGTTTTACTCTTTTTACTCTACGCTTAAATACCTTGCCACAAATCAAAACATTTAAAGGTCAGACAACCAGTAGCTTCAATGATGCTCAATCTACTGAGCTGCCAGAGAGGAAGAAAAATCAGTCCAATCTATTATATTTTAAACAACAGAGGAAATTGAAGAAAGAAGAGTCTTCAGTGGTAAGTTAACATTCATACAGCTATTTGCTGAACGGCTGTGCCAGCTTAGGCATGCTTCATTCCTTATATTCAGTCCTGTTTTAAGGAAATAACAATTTGAGCAAATACAATGTAAACAGAGCCAGGCGGACTGCAGTAGTAAAGGATGACAATATTATTGATCTGTCAGGTTTAAGGCCAACTATTTATGATTTGAAATATATCGCACTTTTCCATGGCACTTAATACACTGAAAGTTAGTACTGGGTGACATGAATACGTATACCCTTGTTTAATATCATATGCGATGTATACATGTAGCTTCAGTTCCTAAAATAGAAAGTTCAAGTTTTCTTGCCCAAATAAAATCAATTTGTGAAAGACCACCTGTGTTTTCCTATACTGAATAAAGTAGTATTACTATTTTAATCAATTTAGTGCAAACTGACTTGAGTCCAAAGACATATCATTCCTTGATTTTTTAGTCACTACTTACCAAATGCCTCTATTTCTTCTAAAAGACAACTACCCCCCCCTTTTTTTTTTCTCCTTAAAAGAACAGCAAACACTTGACAACTAGCATGCTGTTCTAGTCTACGTTAACAAAACTTGCCGATATACAAATCATGTTTTGGTCATGCAGCACAGACCCATCCTTGAAATAATCCATCTCTTAATTCAGTCAGTCTAGAAGAGGAGCACAGTGCCGGATTTTAACTAGCAGGTCATCCTGGCCACTCCGTATTCCAAGCTGACAACAGCAGGCTCAGCTTTGGAGAGCTCTGCCACAAATTCGCTGTAGCGATTGTCTGCTGTGTTGCTGCCCTCTATAGTTCTCACAGCATCGGGCACCGGGATCAGTGGTGGCTCCTTCTTGAAGCACGGGGAGGTCTTCAGTGCCGTGGGTGCAGGATGAGCAGTCTGCTGATGTTCCTTCACAAGGACTGCGTCTGACTGCCCATTTCGCTGCCTTATTTTCTGAAATATAGAGAATAGTTACTAACAGTGAGTATGACTGCTTTACTGGTAATATCCTGCTTCGAAAGGAAGTGAATCCACTTCTTTTGCTGCCCAACTCAGCATCTGCAGAGCCCTGTATTACATACCCTAGGTTAGGTATGTAACTTGGATAAGACATTTCCCCCCCCTCCTCAGTTTACAGCAGCTGCTACAAGCACTGTATGCTTAAAATCTGCAGCCAAGCAGAAGGCAGAAAGGTTGCCTGTCAATGTCCATAGAGAAGGAGAGGCTCTTCCAGGCTTGCCCCTTGTCTGGTTGCTATCAAGATGGGAATACTTTCTGGAATACAAGCAGAGGAAGACAGGCCTTGGTACTAATAGCAAGCAGGGAGCTTACAGTAGACCACAAGTCTCTTAAAGACAAAGAGTAGTTTCATACCTAAGCCCTTCCTAAAATCCTTCTAAAAGACTTTTCCTTTAGATCTGAGAAATGCCAATATAGTTTGTTCAAACGCAGGAATATACTAAAAGTTGTCAACTAGAAAGCAGCAGTGGAGGAAAGGACTGATCCTGCAAGCACTGAGCAAGAGAAGAGGAAGGTTTTGGATTAAGGGTTTTGTTTGGTTGGTTTTTTGTTGTTTTGGTTTTTTTATTTTTGGAGGGGGTGTTTTTGGATTTGTTTGTTGTTTGTTTTTTTTTTTTTTTTTAAATTCAAACAAATCTCACCTAATAACTGGAAGCTTGAATTAGTTAACTGAACTGATTTTTTTTGTTGATGTGCTTGTGCTCTATCAGAACTGAGACGGACCCCAGAAGACTTTGGTCTCTCTTGACATCAACTTTTTGAAGACAGAAACAGCAGTAGGAAAGACTACATCAAGATTTCAAACAACTACATCTCTTCATCACTCAAGTGAGAAATGTAGGCTCAGGTGAAGTTAACACCTTGGAATAAGGTTCCAGAAAATTCAAAACTAAGAATTCTCTTCACATCTTGCTTATTCTTCAGCTTGCTTCATCTTGAGTTTTCATCTTGCTGCTTCAATTGCATATTTAGAAGTTCTTAAGATTTGAAACGCTTTAATCTTAAGTGACCTGCATTCATTACATTACAGCAGGATCGGTTTAATAAAACCTTTCCTCCTAGAACAGCTGTACTTCCCCCCCTCTCCTCCCAACATAACATACAGGAGTTGTGTTAACATTTCTAGTCACACAAGAAAGTAAAACTGATTAGAAAATTTTGCATTTCTTAAAAGGTATTATTCTGAAGTTTCAGCACCTTAACTGACTACAATGAAGTATCAATTAAAAGCCACTGATTAAGTCATACTAGAATAAAGTGAGATTCGCTATTCAGTCTTTCCTGGCTGTTTACTGCAGCACCTAGTAGAAGTTTGCTTATAGAAATCTGATCTCTAGATTTAGCCCTGCTTTCAGATAAGCATTACAACATATACACCCCATTATTATGGTGACTTACAACAGCATGCACCTGCATACGAAGTTAAAAGGACAATACTTACTGCTTCCATTTTAGTAGCTATAATGGAAATAGAACATTTTCAGTCTCCTTGGTTTAGCAACACAGCTGTAGCTATGTTGGGTACCTTGTTATCTAAGACAAGTTTCACATAAATTTAACCTACATTAAGACATCTTCAGTAAAGCTTTGATACCAGGAGCACTTTTACATAACAGTTCATCAGTAAAGCAAAATAAATTGTGCCTAAGACCAAAACATTGACTGCATAGTCTGAAATTCAGGATAGAATCATACAGTGAAAGTCAAATTCAACATTACATAGAAAAAGTGCTAGGCCATATACAACAGTGACATTCATGTGAAAGCTAAACAGCATTATTACAGACTACAAATGCAAATCTGAAGAACAAGTCACAATAGTACACACGCTTATTTTGTAATACTTACAGCTTCCAGTTCTTTAATGTCTTCCTCCAGTTGCTTATTTTGTTCACTCATGTTCATTATAAGATTGAACACAGATTGCCGAGGATGCATACTTCGATCAAACTGATGGTACATATTTCTCCAAAACCTGCAAGAAGCAGACAGTTTTCACAACACAGGATAAAGACAAAATTGAAGAAGAGATACTCTATGTGATTTAAACTTACTTAAAATTGAAGGATACTGTATTAGGCTCCAAAAGAGTTAGTTCTGGAGAAAAGTCTGGATTATACAGAGGATTCTGATATTTCTTTTGTTCATTCAGAAGGAATGGCCACAAGGAATATGTCTTCTCTTTTAATCTTAAAGCAAGAAGAGATCAAGGTCAAGACACTGACTGCAAGCAAAAACACAGAAGCTGTCCAACTCAACATAATAAATTGATCTTAACTTTAACTTTTTTTAAAAAAAGTTACCAGAAATACTTATAAATCTTGAATTAAACACTCTTAGTAAAATTAACTTCTTCCTGGTACATGCTAATGTCAGACAGAACTGTCAGTTTTAGAAGTACTACTGCTTATGCTGTGCAAGTTTTGCCTAGTTGCAATAAATGCTTTTAAAATACAGTTTGAGACAAAGATGAACTGATGAAAACTTTACAGAATTTTTCCAACTAAAAGCATTAGGAGACATCCTATTAATACTTCTAACTGACAGTAATTAGTCTTGAGCAGGCAAGAATTTTAAGGTTATTTAAAAATAGATTGGGGGAGGGAATGAAGTGATACTTCCAAACTTAAGCTTACCTATTTTTAGAGGGGCAGGTGGGAAGGAAGAGAAGGAGACAGAAGCCTTAACTTTCCCTATGAAAAATGAGCATGAGATTTTCTCCCAGAATTAGAAAGACTGTCTTCAGTGTGCAAAAGCACAAGAAGCACTGCTGTTCCCTGATGCCGTTCAACATTTTCAGTACTACCCATCCTGTCTCTATTTCTATTCAGAGCCTAAAATGAGTAAGATTCACAGGAGTTTGTAGTCTGCCAGAAAAAAAACAAAAAGACACAGTATGTCTGCTTACTTTAGTTCTTCTCTCTCTTTTTGGCAGTTTCCAAGGAAATTACCAAACTGGCATGAATGGACGTGTTCATGGATCTGAAGGAGGAAAGCTTCGTTGTACTCAAAGGCTTGTGGAAACTGCTCAGTCAAATTCCACACACTTTCTAAAAACTGGGTGAACACTGGTGAGATCTCTTTTGGATCACCATCCAACTGACAACACCTGAAAAAGATTCCATAAACAGACTGAAACAGATTTAAAGTTAGAAATCAAAGAAGTCCTAGTCAACTTCTTTTTAAAAGACAGCACACTAATTTGACACTAGGCTTGGTTTGGAGATTAAGCACCTAACTTTGAGAACTGGGGCAATTTTTGAATAGAAATAAGTCTATATTTAACCTATTTTTCTGACTTGTAAGTAATCACACATCTGTATTCAATACAGAAGAGCAACATAAGACAGTTAAGTTCCTGTATGTCTTACTTCCATAGTCAACATTTGGAGTATACCAGCTAAAAGCAAATTAATAAGCAGTAAATAGCAGCAAGGCTATTGTCACAGCTAATGATAGGCAGATCAAGGGAAAAAAAACAGAACCCTTGACACACAGGAATTCTAAAGGTAGGTGTGACTTCATCACTAAAAGTAAACATAAATGTAAACTCATTTTTAAAGATATCAAAACTAAGCATTTTACATTGCCTAAATAGCTGGACAGTAGCTTTAGATTGGCTTTGCACTGTGTATGCACACGTGCAGACCTAACTGCAGTCATCAACATCTGAGAATAAGGCATCAGTAGCACTAGAAATTTATGTCTATAATATAAATCAATGATCCAATAGGTATTTGAATAAATAGTAATACACAAAATGCATTGTCTACTGAAAATAGCTTACTCATTGCAAAATTTCTAGCAACACTGCAGCAGTCTAACATTTACAAGTTGCCTTTTGATTTTAAGACTACTTAGTTCAGTTCACTGTATACATTTTACTGTACTGGAAGCGTGAGCTACCTGTCAGAGAACTTGTGTCCAAAAGAAATCCAGTCTTTCTCTATCAGGACCTAGAGTGTAAAAAAAAAAACAAAACAAAATCTCATGTAAAATGTTACTCAGTCTTACATCTATAGTATTAACCCCACAGGTTATTGATATATTGTATTTTAAAACTGAGTAAAATAAACTACAGTAGGAACAACTACTTGTCACTTTGTAGTTCTTTTATTTTCTTGGATGTCTTTCAGAAGAGATTCTCAAAGCACATTTCTGGAACTAGTAAAAAAGTTTAGCAAGTTGACAAGCAGGTAACTGCTGTTAAACCAGGCTCACTTTAAGCATACTAATGTTGTATGACTTCACAAGCAGATTATCAACTATCTTGCAAAAAATTGCAAAGCATAGGAAAACTTTCAGTATCGCATT
>NW_009593322.1:27867-39050 GCF_000690535.1 Cariama cristata
CATAGCTACAAAACCCAACACAATGTTACAGTCTTTGTAACATTTTATAGCAATAAGTTTGCTAAAATCAACACTAGCTTGTTTTATCACGTCAGTCACAGTATCAAGTACCAAAAGGAACACAGACTGCCTGCCCACTGCAGAAGTGCTCCCAGAAATCTAATCAACAGAGAGGACTAAAACACCAAAAAGATTAAATTACTTCCCTAAAGATTACACACATTCTCACTATTCACAAGAAATGAATCCTCTTCTAATTCCTCCTCAATTTCACTTTTGTTGCTTATAATATTTCTGGCAGTTAGCTCTAACCAATACACGGAGCTAGTTTTTATGTACTATCTTTCAGGCATTCCCACAAGACCTTGTATTGCCACTGCAGAACCCTGTTGATTTTCCTACTCTAAAATTTTGAATAATTGTACCAAAATTCCTCCTCTTCTCTATAGAAAGATTAAGAAATTCAGATTGTTTAAATATCTTCAGGTCTCTGTTACTGGAGAGTTGTCATTTTTAGATTTTTAATAACGTTAATTTTGCGACAAGTGATAAAAGCATAGAGCTGCTATAATTTAGTACATCTCCTGTCTCACACAGACACTTTGGCATCCTTATGCGTTATAGATAAGGGGCTTTTTTGGATGCAAAAGGCAGTAATTGCAAAAGAAAGATTTATCAGTATACTGCGAATCTTACTTTATACTTGTAACTACAAAAAAAAAGCATTAGCACATTTACACTGCTCCCTTTCACACTCAAATATTTAACATCCTTTATTTACCAAAGAACAACTCAACAACACAATAGCTTACTTACCATGAATCCTTTGATTGTTCTATAGTAGGAATCTAGTAAGAGAGCTCCAAGAGAGCAAACCTGGGAAGTCCTATCCCAGCCATCTGAGCAGTGCACTAATACACTCGCACTCTCCACTGCTATTGCCTGAAAAAACACCGTTGTTTCTTAGTGAATGTTCTATTCCAGACAGAAGGCAAAATTTAGTAAATAAATACAAAAGCTACATCTGTCCCAAACTCACAGCATAGGTCATTTTATTTAATGTAACCAGAAAAATGTTTATTATGAGGAAAAGATTTGATACTATCAGAAAGCTAGGAAATTCTTTCCATGGAAGTATAGAAAATTCGTTATAAAGAAAAGAAATTCCACTACCACCTTTGCACAAGGTAACAAGAACATCTACAGTGGTTCCCAGATCTCCTTCTACACCCCTTGTAAAACTAAACTTATAAAAACCCCTTGCAATGCAAGAAGTAGACTAGACACTACAAATCAAACAGGGTTTAAAAAAAAAAACCAACAAACACACACAAAAAAAACCCAAAAAAACACAACACAAACACATCATTAAAGATACCCACTTGCTCATCATTATACCTCACAAGTTAAGGACTAGAAAATGCTTATTAGCTTCAGCTAAGAATTTAAATCTTGTTAGCCCAGATATTTTTGGGAGTCATCTTTATGAGAATTGTCCACTTTTAACCAAAGTAACTCGTCATTATTTCACCTAGTAAAACCAAAGACCCGTTTTTTTTAATTCACTCAGCCCCTCTCAGGCCAGGCCCTTGGCTTCACAGGCACCTGGCAAAGGCAATTGCTGCTCTGGATCCTGCATAGAGGGTCCTATTTCCTTGCCAAATGAACTCAGCACACCCAGTTTGGCTTCTCTGCAATTAGTGCCCCAGGAGTTCTGTTCTGTTCATGGTACACTAAATAATAGCTTGCTATTTGCTACAATAATTCCTCCATTCACCTCCAAACTGGTCACACCTTTCATAAACACCTAAAAGAACCAGGGACCATACGAACACTTTCATCTCCCAATAAGGTGACCAAACAGCATTCAAAAAATCCCAAAATATTAGCTGGCATATTTAACATCTCCAGTCATAAAGAAACAGGTAATACTTAAAACAGCATATCAGATGTATCAATGTATACTAAGTAACTACCTCCAAAAAGGTCAGCTGCAGGATTTTACACTTTACATAATATTAAATATAATTTTGTCTGGTAGCAAGTCAACTTCCCATCAAATAAAGCAGCAGCAGCATGCAAGTTACCTTGACTTTGAAGACAGCGGCATCCAACACAGCTTTGATGTGACGCAGCCATCCAGAATTCTCCAAACCAGACAAAAAGTCATTGACAGACAAACCCTTCGTGCCACTGACTGAAAGAAACCAAGAGTTAGAAAGCCTTAAGCAGTTGCAGCTACCTATGCCCCACAACGAAGAAAGAATAACTGTATATTGTTTCTAATGCCCTATGTTGTAACTTGATCAGAAATCTTTGAGAAAACCACCACTCAAATAGTTAAGAGAAGCGTACTACAAATGTTCTCCATCCAAACTTCAACTGTAGAATTACAGTAACGATGAATGACAAGAGTAAGAACTTTGTGTTTTTCTAACAAAATAACATTCAAAGTAAATACACTGGTTATCCCCAGGAGGGAGCCTCACCCTTGCCTCACCAAGAAAGGCAACACAAATGCCAAAAGCTTACCAGAAACACTTAAAGATTACAACTACTAGCAGGAAGCAGCTGCATCCAGATGATATACGCAGTTCAGAGTAGTCAGACTGCCCGAGTTTCATCAGCTTCTCCACTCTGCTTCGGAGAATAAAGTGAGTGCAGTGCAAGGATATGTTGATGAACTGAAAACAATCAGATTTTGTCTACCTCCAGACTTGACATATCACAATTCTGACTGATCTCTACCATTCTTCCCTAGTATACTTTGATCCTGTAACAATAATGCCAACTGAGAGGGCAGGGAAGAACACAAGTTAAAGGAAAGATGCCTTGCAGTGTAGCAGCAAGAGGCATAGAGGTAGACTGAAAGTTTCTCACACGGACACTTACCAATTCACAAATGAGACCGGTAACCTGGTTCTTATATGATTTTGAGTAGCAACTCACACAGTTGCATTACTGTCCAAACATGACAAACTTCTGCCAATAAGAAATACTTGCTGGCTAACACAGCTTCAGCTATGTGAGATTCTAAGAGAAGACACCTGAGGTTGTCATCTACAAAATACCTGTCCCTGCCACAGCGGAAGCCTACTTTCTACCAAGCTTGCAAACGGTTGCACTTGATGATCTTAAAGGTCTTTTCCAACCTAAACAGTTCTATGATTCTAAGCTAGTGGGCCACAAATGAAAATAAAAAGGTTCTGTAGTCGAAAGCTACCAGTGGGGATATTCACACAGCAGCTGCAAAATAATCTTTATCTCAGACTATGGAAGGAAGTGAGTCAGTAGGGAAAGTAGAGAACAAAATTCACCAAGTCACTCTGTGACACAGGTTCATGTTCAGTCAAGTTGCCCGATGTAATGAAGGCTATAAACTGTTAAACCATCACCACACGGAGCTTTCCTGTACCTGCAGTACATGTTTCTGAGCTTTCAGCTATACAAGCTTTGGTATACTCCCCATTGCTCAGGAAGAGTCACAGTGCCAGTCGCTGCTGAGTGCTGTAACACGGACAGGCTTCCAAACAAGTATCACAGCACCTTCTCTAAAGCCCATAGATCTTTGTCATCTGCAGAACTATTTAGCAAACCATAGCACAATGAGGTAACAAAACATCAAGAAACCCCTGGCTACAAGACCTCATTTTAAATGTTAGTCCATAAATATCAGTAAAAGCAGCAAAAGCTATGCTAGTTTTCCCTGGGTCTTTGAAAGATACAGCATGGTTAGGCAAGAGGTCTGTTTCTGAAAGGTCCAGCACATGGAGGAAGTCAGCTGAGAACTACTTGATCCTTTCAGCTAGCTCATACTCCCACTACACCAGCGGTTCCATACACCAGTTCAGCCATAACAGTACACAAACAGGTCCACCACTCTATAGTAAAGGAAAGAAACTAAAAATATTAAAATATCTGGAAATTCAAACATCTGCAGGGAAGGGCTTAGACAGAGAAGGCAATGCCTAGAGGCACTATTCATGGCTGCTCACCCCTACATTCTGTAGCTTATGGTTTAAAGCACAAGCTCTCAGCTAGAAAACAAACAGGCTTCCAGCCCTCAGCTTGTTTTCACCCAGATACTGCTGTCAAATTTTCAGCTCGGCAGAAATATTTCACCACTGGCATTTCCCCCTTCTAGCTAAATTTCTGTATTTTCATAAATCAAGGCAGAGATAAGAATACATATGTTGAGCCCAAAGAATTACTTTCCATTTCTGTGAATTAACACAGATATTTTTATACCACTTAGTGATGAAATGAAATTGCATTTGACACTTATATGCTAAGGAAAAAAAAAAAAAAATCATTTCGAGTCCCTTATGGTCCCAAAAAAGGTCAAAGATGATTTATAGTACCACTAAGATGTTTAGTTACTTCATAATAACTATCATTCAAGATAGTTTTGGCTATACGTATCCCATCGCAAAACCACATGCCCTGCAGGCACATGAGCCCCAAAACCTAAATGTTCCGTTGCTCGATTGTCCTTATACACCCTACTAGCAATGCCTCAGGCAGCAGTTCAAGAGGTGACTAGAGCCTGCAGACTGAAGCACAGTGGGTTGGGGCCAGAGGATGTTTTTAACAAATAAACAAAGAAAACCAAACAACCCCAGTCCCCATACAGACACTCCACATAACTCACACAAATCCCCCTAGTTAACACACTTCCATCATCAAAATATATGCAGCAGACCACAGTGGCTATTACTGAGCCTTTTCCTCAAATATTTCCTGCAGAAATGCTGTTTCTTGACATACGCAAAACCTTCTTGCTTATCAAGAGTTCAATCTTTTCTGACATGTAATACTATATTTTTTTAATACATGAAAACTGGACTTTAATACCACAGCCACAAATTTAGTCTATGTGAAGATTCTTCCACTGGTGGTACATAGATGGGCGGCTTGCTTATCAGGTGAGCAGAGTCATGTCCACACTGAAGAAAACTGTTTTAGAAAAGTTTTGTTTCACTGCATGTAAGACATTTAAAAAACAGCTGAATCTGAGATGCGGAACAGACTGCAAATCCCCCTAGCATGCTCCATGGTGTAGTCTCTTTACAAAAGGACGGTGGGAAGGGTTATGCCTTACATTCTGCTTGCAAATGGAATCGTTACATTCTGAAGGAAATCAGGCAGACAGACAGAGAGACTAGGAGCAGGACACATGTTGAAGAATGAGTAACAGTTGTTTGCTATAAATAAAACTGAGGACAGTCCCACTTACAATGGCTCTTGAACGAACAGGGTCATTGGTATCGCATTCCTGATCTGAGAACGTTCAGTTCAGCACATCCAGGGGAAGCTAGTACACAGAAGTTAAATGGCATTTTTCTCATTTTAAGCTATGAACCATCTTCATAGCATTTCCTTCCTGATCATCCCATTGATGGCACATTTCCACAGAGGTTTGAAGAGTAAATTATTGAATACCTCCGTGAACTTTAAGCATCCTTCCTACCCCTAAAGATGCCTCTACTTCTAGACTGGCATTCAGCAAAACTCTAGCGAATTATACAGACCGAACAGAGGTAGAACAACTGCGTTCATGTACACCAAAACCTGATGTGAAGAACAGCTATAAACATTACTCCTGATTTTGTTTCAATCTAGTTTAAATAAACCCATCCTCCACGCAAGGAAGAACTAAAACATATTCCATCCTTAATGAAAGCTACAGAAAGATATTTGCTAAGTAATGTTGGTGGGATGCTAAGTCAAATGGAAGGAATATGAAGTCTGTGAAGTTTAGCTGTGTGATGCACACACTTCTGCATCAGATATTATCACACAGGAGCAGGCCTCTTAAAAAAAAAAAATCAGTCAAGATTTATTAGCTAGTTTTCTAGAACTGAAGATATTAGCAAAAGAAAGAGGGATTATGCCAAACAAAAACTGAAGTACAGGCTCACGCTGCTCATCTTTCCCTTCAATAAAGCACGTGCAGGAATAACCACAAACATACATATTATCAAAGCTCAGTATTATTCCACGCAGAGGGCGTTAGGTTAGCAGCAGATACAGGCTCAGTGAGAGTGAAGCAAGACTACATGACTAGTCTGTAAGATTTCTTAACCAATGTAGCCAGAATGCCTTCATCAAGATAGGCTTCCATACAAGTGTAAGCCTACTCCATGACCAGAAGTATTTGCGTAATTCTAGAAGGCAAGTACTTGTGTATGTATTGTTTGTCAGGTGTGGAAGCTTGATTTCTGCCGCTAATCTCAGTATTAATACTCCACAAAGTGTCCTAAATTTGTTTTCAGCTGTTTCCCTAAATAAACTATTAAAAGAATTATTGAATAGACTTCTGTCTCTCCATTTTCACCACCAGGTTGCCGACAGCGGTACGGTGAAGTGGTTCACTTCTCCCCCTGCCCTCTCTACAAACCCTCCAATACATGCTTACAAGCACAGAGCGGCTCCAGGCCAAAGGGCTCCAGTTTTGTACAGACCATATGCTTATTGTGAAATCTGTGGAACTAAGTGCTCCTTGAAGAATCAGTATTCTATATATGAAAACGTATATACAGACACACACTATTTTGTGTATTTATATTATACATGTGCATATACATGCATATATATTCGGAAAACACAAAAGTCTTTCCCACAAGCCACTGACATGCTAATCAAGTTCACCCAATACATACACACCACCCAATTTTCTTCAAAATAACTCTTCATTGAGTTTACAGTTTAAAGGTAAAGGTTTAAGGTAATTAATTACCACAGAGCACAGCAAACTGGTACTAATCATAGAGCTGAGATAAAATATAGAAATATCAATACAGGTTGTATAAGCTATTATTATAGACTTCAGAAAAATATTTATCCTATTTTCACATACACTATTATAGTACAGTTAGAACATACCTTCCAGAAGTTTTTGTAAGCTGGATCTCATTACATGAATATTTTCAATGCCAACAAACTGGAACCTAATGTTAGAGTAGTTGTCTTCATTCTCATAGCCCTTCCCAGCAGCTCTGTTTGCCATTGCATTAAGCTTAAAAGAGCAAAATAAAAATACTGAAAACCCAGTATTGGAAATAAAAATCTCAAATTAAGAAATAAAGTCATGCAATTTCAATGGAATACACTGGAAAAAGAAAAAAAAACCACACACACACACGAGCACACACTATAAAGAGATTCTAATAAATTAACAGTTTGTGGCAAATTGACTTGAAAGCCTTCAAGTGTAACAAAAGCATAGTACATAAAAAGCAACAGGCAGTCTATATCTAGAGCTGACATACCTGAATAATGCATTCAACAATTTCCTATTCTGTCCTCCATATTCCCACCAACAAACCTTTACTTATTTCAAAGCATTTCTGAGCAAAGACACTACAAAACAATTAGCCTACAAAGGAAAGACTAAGACCCAGACTTAACCATACATGTGCTTTCCAGGCATCATAAAATTGTCAGTTTTGGGGGTAAGAAGCTAGTAAATTGCTGCAGCTATAGAAATTACAACTATAAAAAAAGCCACAGTTGGCTCAGTTTCAGTCTGTCAGACTGACCTAAAAAAAACTGCTCAAAATAATTACAGATCCCACAGTGTAGGATTTTCACTTTACATCCTCATTTTCCAGCTCCTGTGTTCAGAGCTTTGAGTGAAATGAATACCAATGTAAATGCAGACGGGTCTAAAGAGTCAAAGTTACCCCGCACATTCCAACACAGGTCAAAAACCCAACAGAATTCAATTTAATTAGACAGGGATCAAGTATGGCGGTGAGGCAGTGGCAGAGGTTGCCCAGAGAAGCTGTGGCTGCCCCATCCCTGGGAGTGTTCAAGGCCAGGTTGGATGGGGCTTTGGGCAACCTGGTCTGGTAGAAGGTGTTCCTGCCCAGGGCAGGGGGGTTGGAACAAGATGAGCTTTAAGGTCTCTTCCAACCAAACCATTCTATGGTTCTATGATGACCTCAGAATGCTGCAACAGAATTTCCCCTACTTCTTCCTGGCAACAGCAGTTTTCCCAGAACATTTACACAGAACACAGTACTGCCTCCCTTTCTAAAAGAAACACCAACACAGCTCACCATTTCTTGAATTTAGTTTCAAACAGTTACAATGACTCAGATCCCATTCAACTGTTCACTTCTTAACTATGTTTTAAGTATATTTTAAATGCACCTCCCCCAAAAGTTCACTAGCATATTCAGTGAATTCCAGCTGAGTCCTGCAAGGGGTTCAACATCTTTAAGAAAGCAAGTAACTAAATGCCTGAATAGAGAACCTTACCTGTAAAGAACATTTTTGCCCATGATGCAGACATATTTAACTCCGAAATTTTCAGAATTACACTGTAGCCCTGTACTCTAATGTTCAGGAAGAAAGGCTAGTCTGTAGAACTTGAAGTACATACCTTCGGCCTGGTGTCCATG
Source organism: Cariama cristata (assembly GCF_000690535.1). Classification (NCBI taxonomy): domain Eukaryota; kingdom Metazoa; phylum Chordata; class Aves; order Cariamiformes; family Cariamidae; genus Cariama; species Cariama cristata. The sequence goes on from NW_009593322.1 coordinate 36,276, forward strand.
ACATACATGTAGCGATTTGAAGGATTTGCTTTACTGATGGCTTGCAACATATGTTCATCTTCCAGGCACCGGGCACTGAAACCTGAGAGAGGTTGACTGCATCTGCAAATTGCAGCCTACCATAGAAAACAAAGAACAAATTAGCATCAGTTTAATATCTGTAGTTGAAATGCTTTGCGTAATTCTAAAGACACTGAAACAAACTGTTTCATTCAGCAGATAACAGCACTAAACTGAAAAAAGTTTAGGTGTTCCAACTTTTTAAGCACATCACTTGCAGACCTTCAAACACAGTACCTATAACTTTAGATTTAAGTTTTATCAAAACATTTTTTTTCAGGCCCATCTAGCTGGGCAGGGTACTAGTTACATAGTGGATTTTCCCCAAGTATAAAAATTTTTTAAAAAGTATAGGCTGGAAAAATACACTTTAGGAAAGCAAGTTATTTTCTCGGTATGAAATGAATTATGGTTTGTTTTACTACTGCAAGTACAATTTTATTATTGCAAGTACAATATGTTATCATCTAATGTCATTTTCATCATGTCACTTTCAATGGTATATTGGATTTCGGAAGCTATCATGTGTATCTTCCAAACAGTAATTATCTTCATATGCATCTAGTAGCTTCACACTCATCCTTCAGAAATTCAGCTCAGGAAGGTCACAATCCTTCTTTCCCTTCAAAGATACTCCCCTAGCCAAGACAGGCAGATGCCACTTCACCCCACTCCCTACCAAACTCCGTAAAATCTTATTTCTCATCCTCCAGTTCTTTTTACCTTGCAGATTCCTTCTTAAAGAATCAGTTCTATTTGTTTGGTGGGTTTGGTTTTGGGGTTTTTTTTACTCCTATTTTGACCTAACAGATTTTATTCTTGATACATCAAGAAGACAGATCACTTGACAAAAAGCTCTCTTCGGTTATCTTAAGGTCAGTTTTGTACAACTAAGATATTCAACTAATTACTTAAGGATTTCTTTTAAACTGGCTTCGCTTGATTTAGCATACTGTTAGACACCACTAGTGTCAGCTGTATTTAAGGTTATGATCTGTCATACCATCCTCATACAAGTCACTGCACTTACCTCATCTACCCTTAACTACCGCCAAGTGTTGAGAAATACTTTTCAGCACATTTGCATTAACAGGAAGACACACTGTACCTCTTTATTTTTATGATAATACGACAACACTGGGAATCTTCCTTTGCTTCTAAACTTCGAGCTACCAACAATTATGGGTTTGCTTGCAGTTCTGGGAACATAAAGTTCTCTAGGATAGGTTTCACAAATCTGAAAGACACAGATACACAAGAAGAATTTTATGTACAAGGCACAAAGTCTATACTAGTTTTATTGCATCCAATTGGAGATGTGAGATGAAATAAGAGATAAAAGTATAAATACTAACATGTTTCTCAATATACACACAGATAGTTCAGAAGAGGAGACAAGTCACGGATAAAGAAGTACAAATTGGTATGCAAGTTATACAATCAAGCACTGCTAGAAAGCACTGCTGTACTAGCATTCACTTCTCAAGAATGTGACTCCTCAGTAGAAATGCTAAGAATGTGTTTCAAATAAAACATTGAAATTATTACACTCATTTTTTGTATTTGCAGACTACAAAGTAAGATGAAATCTAATCTGGGAATCAGCTGCACCACTGCAGCCATTGTCTCCCACAGCCAACATCGCAAATGCTAAAGTAGAATTCCCAGTTAAGAGAGATAACAAAGCCACAGAGCACCAGAATTGCTGGGGCTGGGCTTCAAACAGGTAAGTATACTCTAGAAACAATCTCAAAGAATATATGCATCCATGCACACATACTCTCTCAATAAGGCATTGGAAAAAAACTTCGATTAGTAAGTTGTGAGATTGCACGCTGATTAAGGAGTTAACTCTCTTCACCTGCAAGTTTTTGCTTATGCTGCAAGCCAAGTGATTTCATAGCATTAAACTGTTTTCTATAGAACGAGAGTCAGAGGATAAAGCAGAAACAGATGCAGAGCAAAACATGTTTTCATTACAACACTTACCTTATAATCACGATTTGCATCAGACAACTGCCAGTTAGCATTTGGCACTCCCATTCTCTTATATTCTTCTGCTAGATCAATAAGCTGCCAACCTTTGACTTGCTCAGATTCATTTTGTTTTGGATTATAGGAGAAGGCATACAGTTCTTCATATTTTGCTAAAAAGTAAAGAATAAGATTATATAATGAGCTGTCCTCAAAAATGTCCAAGTGGCGAAAGGTAGCACAGTTGACCAGTCCTGAAATTGTCCAAATCACAGAGAAAGTTTCAGGCTTCAAGATTCTCAGAAGCAAGACTAAATAGATACTTGACACTCTTGAAATATTTATTCTGCATCCATCATGCAGTTAACTGACACAAGTTATATTACTTAGTTTAAGGTAGGTTACGAGAGCTTTCTTAAGTGTGCTTGACCTATTTTAGCTGGGATATTTCTAAAGCCATAACAGCAAAGCAGAGGCCACAAAATGAAAACTGACAAAATTAAACAAGACAAAAGGCAGAATTGTTAGAAGAACTTCACAAGAGCTAAAAGAACAAACAATTTTTGGAGGTAAAAACAATTTACATCTACTGACCTTTAAAACCAGTAAGTTTTAAAACTTCCTTTAAAGCAAAAAAAAAATAAATCACTTTGAAAATCACAGAATCATCAGGGTTGGCAGGGCCCTCTGGAGATCCCCCAGTCCAACCCCCCTGCCAAAGCAGGGTCACCTACAGCAGTT
>NW_009593322.1:39149-47018 GCF_000690535.1 Cariama cristata
GGTGGAACTGCCTGAGTTTCAGTTGGTTCCTGTTGCCCCTTACCCTGTCGCTGGGCACCACTGAAGAGTCTGGGCCCATCCCCTTGACACCTACCCTTAAGGTATTTATAAGCATTGATGAGATCCCCTCTCAGTCTGCTCTTCTCCAGGCTGAACAGACCCAGCTCCCTCAGCCTTTCCTCACCAGGGAGATGCTCCTGTCCCCTCATCATCTTTGTTGCCCTCCACTGGCCTCTCCCCAGTAGTTCCTTGTCTGTCTTGAATTGGGGAGCCCAGAACTGGACACAGCACTCCAGATGTGGCCTCACCAGGGCAGAGTAGAGGGGGAGGAGACCCTCCCTTGACCTGTTGGCCACACTCTTCCTCATGCACCTCAAGGTACCATCGGCCTTCTTGGCCACGAGGACCCACTACTGGCTGATGGGCAACTTCTTGTCCCCCAGGACTGCCAGGTCCCTGTCTGCCGGGCTGCTTTCCAGCAGGTCAACCCCCAGCCTGTACTGGTGCATGGGGTTATTCCTCCCGAGGTGCAGGACCCTACACTTGCCCTTGTTGAACTTCATCAGGTTCCTCTCCGCCCAACCCTCCAGCCTGTCCAGGTCTCACTGAATGGCAGCGCAGCCTTCCAGTGCATCAGCCACTCCTCCCAGTTTGGTACCAGCAGTGAACTTGCTGAGGGTACACTCCATCCCTTCATCCAGGGCATTGATGGATAGGTTAAACAGGACCAGACCCCGCTCTGACCCCTGGGGAACACCGCTAGCTACCACCCTCCAACCAGAGTCTGCACCGCTGATCACAACCCTCTGGGCTCTGCCATTCAGCCAGTTTATATTTTATGTTCTTCCTAATACGCTATTCATTTATCACAGATGACGACATCTTACATTGTTCTAAACACAAAGCAGAAAATGCAAAAGACCATACTAGGTCACAGAAGTCTCTTGTAAAGCTGAATTGGTAGTGCTATTTTAGCATCAAAACTTCAGCTTTATTTTTGAAATTGCATGAAATCAGTAACAAGTTAGTATTTGCTTAGTAGCATTTTATCTATGGAACACAAACTAAGAGAGATTATACACATTTACATTCACAGGGATTTCAGGGATAACACTAGAAATGCAAAAAAAGAAAATACAGGAATCTCGCATTGTGTTAGTGAACATCAGTGACCTACAAAAGCCAGACAACACATCTTCTGAATTTGTATGCAGATTAATACTTAATCATTAAAAATCTTTTACATACCAAATCCATTTAAAAGGCTTTTACATAATGCATGGGGGTTTTTTAAAAAAAAATTAAAAAAAAAAGTAAGACCCATGGATTTCTCCCCCCCAACTCCAACTTGTATCCAGGCATACACTGCAAAGTCTTTCACATTTAGAAGAATTACCTGTTCTTGACAGCTGAAGCAAAGAGTTATAAATGTCATGACAATCTCTCTCTCTGGGAACAACAAAGTGAACAATCCTGAAGTTCTTGCACTGGATGACAAGGGGGCAGCCAGAGGTAGTCAAGGGAAGTTTTTCCACTGCAGCAATGTGATGATGTAGTATCTGTGGCATACAAAAACTCACAGTGTAAGCACACTGATGAAAAATGAGAACAGTGTACTATTTACAAAAGCAGGTAAGACACATTAAGCAGTGCTAAATATGGATTTTGACTAATTTTGTCAATCATTTAGTTACAAAAAGAAATAAATTTAGAAAAAATCCAAGACTGGCATTTTGGTCAGGATACCATAATTTGTCAAAATTTAATTATTCTCTTCACTCATATTTTGAAGTGTCACCTAATGTTTGTAAGGAAGAGTAAATATCCTTCTAAATGCAAGAGCGAGAAGTAAAACTCCACTGTGGTTGTTCAGTCCTCTTCTATAACTTTATAACTGACAAGCTGACACCTAATTAGGCAGAGTCCAAACAGGATTTTTTTTTTTTTTAAGGACCTACAGGAATATACTTCAGAATTTTCAGGCAAAATAAAACAAGTCAGTGAAACCAACTCAAAGTATAAAAGATATAGAAAATGCTAAAGATTTGAGAGTTCCAATATTTAACATCTACAGAGGAACAGGAGATAATAAAAACATCTCTTGTGTTACCTACTGTGTTATGTAGACATGACAGTCTCTCAGCTGTATGCCTTTCAACCACTTTAACAGAAGACTGTCACAGTAATGGATATAAAAAAGCCCTCCATAGATTTATCTGTGTGGCAAATCTACACAAGATTTAAGAAAATACATGTGAAAGTAACAGCTGTTCAACCATGGGAAGCAAGCCACAGATACATTACCTCAACTGAACATGATGTTCTTGATGGAATTTCAATTACCTCACTGAAGCAATCATCTCCTCTTAAATATTGATTAAAATTAGACAGGCAGCTGAAAACTATGCTGCCAAATATGCATTTACAAAGAGACTATATCTTGGAGACATTATCATAATTATACTTGGTACTTGCATTATCATCATGGAAATGCAATACTTGGAGTACAGATTCAATTTCCCTAAAACTAAACTCTTAACATAGCACACAGGGAGACACAAGTAATGCTTCTGAATCATATTCTCCTCAATAACCCATTTTGTATGAAAGGATAACAGTTTGATTTGTACAAAATTGTACATTGTATCTGAGAACAAGTCACGAAAAATAGCTTTTCTTGAAAGCACCGTGAGGTATGTAGTCAGATAACCAAGATACAAGATTAAGGGTAATCCAGAAAAATACACCTACAGAAAAAAAATTAACCACATCCAAGGACATGAGCTTTCATTCTGGAGGATGATAAGAATTAAGGCATTAACTCACTCACATAGCTGCGCTGCATTGGAAGCTAGAACAGATGTCCACACGCGTGCCACCAGGGCACTGCACAGAAAACTAATGGGAATTACTATACTAGCCAACTTTGATTGTACAACATTGGTACGGGTCACCAAGAAACTGCAGCCCCTTCTGAATCCTTTTATTCCAGAGATGAACATTTGGGAAGAAACAGCTGCTTACCACCCTAAAAAAGGGCATGGGATCTTCAATACTGCACCAAAGCCTAGATCTTTGCATTTTGCTGTCTCATTTAACCTAGGCAGGACCTAAACACAAGGTAAGTTAACAAAGGAATTCTAAACCTGATGCTTAAACTATCTAGTAGTCTCCCACTCCTGCCTCTGAATTGCAGTGCAAGTCAGTTATCTAAAGAAAATCACCACATGTTCACACAGAAATACAAGCGAAGGCTCTAGAAGAAACTACAGCAGCTTGAAGAGAAGTGAGCATTTTCAACATTACCCGATTTCAACCACAGCAGTGTCATGCAAGAGTACAATCTGCAAATCATTAACTTATTATGATATCATGAACTAGGAGAGTGTGGGGAGTAACTTATAACTTAGATTAACATTTTAGTAAAGAAATTCAACCTCAGAACAGGAAGAACAAATGCATCTGGACAACCTATGCTTTTGAGCCGCAAGCATTCATTATCCTTACCCACGTCTCTCGCTGGCTTGAATCTATGAATAACAGATGAGTTGCCGTAAGGTATAGAGTTCCTGTCAGTGACTTATTGCTCGTGCTGAACCTATCTAGTAATTTCACTTGCTCTACCTGTAAGAAAAAAGAGGAGGGGGGGGGGAAAAAACCACAACTTAATTTTTGCTTTTTGCAGAAAGTAAAATCCTAACTTTGCAAAAGCTCTGTCAGTTTGTACGACAATTTTGAAAGTGGTAGAAAGCATAACACAGCACACACAAGGCTATTCAGGCCAAACTATTACAAACACAATAGCGGTCACATAAGCTTCGAGAAGACTCACGAGTTAAAATATCCTGTTTCAGTACAAAAGTGCATAATGAAGGCACAACGCGAGGCTCATCAGAATACTTACTCTGTATACATAACTACTACAGTTATTTACTAGTAGGAGAGACCTGGATATCAAGTTTTTAACAAAAATAATTAAGAACGATCAATTACTAAGTTTTTAGAGTGCTTCCCCAAAACAGAGCAAACACACACTAACAATTTCCTGTTATTGAGGTGCCAGCGCTGAATTAACAGCTGATCTCAGCAACATGCTTCCTTGGCTGTTAGCAGACTGAAAGCCATAAAGATTATGTCCTCCTGACTTCAATTTTGGTTATCTACTGTCTTTTATATCATCCCCAACTTTAAAAATCTAGATCATCATAATCTTGCCTCATCGTCATAATAAATTCTAATGAAATGCAGGCATTATACTAATAATTACAACAATCTCCTAGAAATTCAAGGACTGTGCTGGCATTTGAAGCAGATATTTCAAGATCAAGTCTTGCAAGGGCAAATTTCTCCTCCTGGTATTCTGTCAACATTGTTATCTCAAACGTATGGAAAACACGTCAAAAGTGATTTCTAGATAGCCTGCATTTTATCTGCTGCTTATAACTTCATGGACTCCACAGTTTGCTATATTTGAAGCAAAAATTACATGATTCTTTGTGTGCAAGATCAGGAAAGGAGCGTGACGAATGGCTTATCTCCATGCATTCCTCTGTTTCTTGGCAGCACTGGCTCATTAACGCCGAGTTACAGCTCCTCTCCTTGAGGCTTGCTGCTACTGCCATTCAATGCATGGCAGGCAGAAAAACTTCCACGCCAGTGAGATCAGCACCCAGATGAGGCGATCAGGAAAGCCCACATCTACTGTGCTGATGTTAAGCCATTTTTAATTCATATATTCAAACTTATTTATCTACTAAAAGCACATATAAAACACTAAAAATTATATTTTCAGTTCAGGTATTTCTTATAATCTAGCAAGGCCTAATTTTGTTTTCGAAAACTAGAAAAGCAACTTAATGCATACAAAACAAAATGGAGGAAATACAAATATCTACTAAAAGCCAGCAGTACTATGATATTCTAGATTGCCATTCAGAAAGCAAAACAACTGGAAGCTATATGCATCAGTGCCTCAAAATACACGATGCTGTAACCAGCAAAGTATCAGTGCTCATGTACAGAGCAGCACAAATCAGTACCGCACAGCCAAAAGACCGCAGCCGTTGTGGGCAGGTCCGCAGCAGTAACCGCTCAGGTACCTGGCCTCGGACCTCCCCAGCAAAGCGCGAAGGGCACCGAAACCAGCCCGGCTTTGTTCCGGGAACACAACCCACCAAATCCTGGCATGCCAAGTTCCATTCTCCTCCATGCAACAAGGCAGCTATTCTCAAAGCTGTATTTCCATCTTCGATGAGGACAGGCATTAGTGCCCCAGCTTCCTCTGACATTGGTAAAGTCTTCAAGGATTCTGAAAGCTAGGTTCTAGATATACTTTTCTTACAGACAAGTGAAATGTAATTTAGATTCAGCCTCCATAGATGAAATGTTCATTTAAACTTGACCCAAGCCAGCTTTAATGTGTACTCAGCTAGATAGGAAAAAAAACACCACAACAAAAACACCACCTTTTAAATTGTAAAGTTTGGCAAATCCTCAGTTATGGAAAAATAAGTCAGTCCTCAGCTTTGAAGAGAATGGGTTCACAAGATTAAGAGCCTGAAGACTGCTATTGAGTTTTAGCACATCTGTAAACAAAGATCATTTAAGCAGTCAGAAGTGATATTCTGACAGTAGCTTGCACTAACAAGTTAGTGAGTTTTTAAACCAGTAAGAATTTGAACGGTTACGTGAATACTACAGAGTATTTACAGTGAAAGAGTCACCGAACAGTTTATCGGTATTAGGAATTACAGAAAAAAAAAGGAAAAAACCCCAAAGAAATGTTTCAATATAGGAGACAAGCTAGAACAGAAAGGAGGGCTGAAATTATACTTCTGAAGTCAGGCATTAAAAAAGCTGAAGGATTAAATTAGAACAAGTAATCCAAGACAAAAACAATTACATTATATCATTCCAAGATTCTTTTACTACAACTTTGCATGACATTTGCTGAGATTAAAAGGCATTTTCCCTTCCCCGTTTAAGTCTCAGGCTTGCAAACACAAGTCTAGGATTAGCAGTCAAGCTAAGAAAAACTTCCCATCTCCAGTAGAAAACCCACCAGTATTTTCACTAAAACAGGTTTGACTGAAGAAATTACAGTCTTTCCTACTATGTTTTGCTTTAAAATATTCTTAAGGACACTTTAGTCTTAAAGCTTCATTGCAAACCCACAATATTCTTATTTATAATTTCATCAGCACACATTCTGAACTGGTTTTCATCATTTTGTGCTATTTAAGTATAAAATTCTCAGACAGAAGTGATTTAAGTTGGTCTCACTTCTTTATTCAACATAAGTCTGTTGGACAGTTTAATTTCACAAAAAGCTAAACTTTATTTCAAGTAGCTATGCTGACAGTTCTAAGAATTTTAACTTCACCATTTCCAGCAAACTGAAGCGTAAGGATGAATAAAACCTACTTCATCACGTTCTCCTAGGGAAGACAGCTTCCCTGCACAGCAGTGAATTTGTGCAAGACCGCACTGTTATTTCAAGCTTATTTCACAATTACTTTAATAAAACAAATTGAAAAAAACAGTGAAGTGCTGTCAGATCAGAAAAAGTAGACATGTCTCAGAATAGTTGGCATGAGATCCAACTTGAACCTGCACGTGCACTGAACTTTTAAGGCCCACAGTGCAGGCTGTACTTTAGCTTTCTTGCTTCCTATTACTGTAATACTCATAACGATTACTATCTAGCATATATGCATTTTAATCCACCTGGATATTCAATAAACCAACAGCTTACAAAAAGCTAAGTGAGCATCACAATTATAAGCAAAACCTCATGCTATTTCTAGCCATGAAATTGAGATTTGAAATTGAGATTTTTAGAACAGAAAATTTTTTTTGTATGAATTATAGAAATAATTGCTTCAAGTAGCCTTGTATTTCTTCAGTTGTGTTCATTCCTTGTTTCTCTCTTTAGTTATATTGCTACAGGAAGTATTTTTTCCTCAGTAGTGGCCAAAAAACATGCAGGAACAGAATTGCTTGCAGATGCAAAGAAGTCAGTGACCTGTAGACTTTCTAGTCTCAATTTCAGGTTTGAAACTTAAACAGCTACTCAGATCATCAGAAGACTTTGACTTAAAAATAAAAACTAGATTAAAACCAATTATTGACTGTAACAATACAACATTAAGTTCTCAAAGAAGGAGTTTCAGGTTTATAAGTAAATAGGCTGATAAAGAAACCTTATCTCCACTCTGTCAGCTTGGTGCAAGATTATTCCATCCAGTAAACTAAAGTGTCATTAACAGTGGCTCCATCAGAGACCTTCATCCTGTTTATATACACACGCATACAAATATATAATAAAACCAGCTACACACAATTTATATAAGCTATTACTAAAAAAAAAAAAAAAAAATCAAAAGCTTGTTCCTTTATATAATTACTGGTTATAAACCTACTACGTGGAGCTGCAATATGACCACTCCTTTTCCCCACACACCTATAAAACTAGTTTGAAGTCAGACTGCCAGGTCAGGGAACTAACCCAGGGCCCAACAGAAAGGGCAGTCTTTTCCGCAGCCCTTGCAGTCACAGCTGATGAGCAAGATGAGTGAAATACTGTTAGAAATCTGATTTTATAAAAGCGGTGACTTAAAAGTTATTTACAAAAAGATAACATATTTTTGGTTCGGATTTTTTTACATCTTTATTATAGAGGAAAGACAAAGTAACAGGCTAAAAATAGGAAAAAAAAAATCAGAAAAGTCTAAAGCATCAACTGCCTCTTAGCTAGGTTTTTTTTGAACAGCCTAACACATCGCACATATGCTGACAGCTTGCATTCCTAACAACACACACCAGAGGCCTTAAAACGAAGAAAAAAGAGTGTTGCTTTCATAACCAATT
>NW_009593323.1:0-12139 GCF_000690535.1 Cariama cristata
CTGAGGGCAGGGGGACGGCGTCCCATGGGAGCGCCTAGGCCCGGGCTGGCTCCTGGCACCTCTGAGGGAGAGGAGCTGCCGGTTGCCCCCCAGCCTATCTCTGAGTTTCTGTCCCCCCATCTCACCGATCGGCTGCTGGCACTGTGCGTGGCCCTGGCCTGCATCTGCCTGGCTGCCTGCATCCCCTCCCTTCCTTCGGGCCCTGCGTGTCCCCCTCTCCTTTCCCTGGGACGGGAACGGGCGTAGGTGCGCTGTGCTGCGTGGGTGGGCAGGCAGTGCCCGCTGGCAGAGCTGCCCTGCCAAGGCAGGGTGTCCAGCCTGAACCTCACCTGCCGCTGCCTGCTAGGTTTTGCCAGTGTAAAGGTACTCCTGCTTTGCACTGGCTTACACAGAGCCAGGGGGGCTGTGGGGAAACAGAGCTGGCTGTCAGCGAGCGGCAGCACCAGGCGGGGCAGTGCCCTCTGGTCCCCTGTGGATGCAGACAGCAGGCAGGCTCCCTGTGTGCCCCTCTGGCTAGATCAGCCCCGAGGCAGTCGTTGGGTCGTTATACTTGCATCAGACTTTTGGAGGGGCAGACCAGCGTCCCCCCACGTGTTAGTTCCCCTCCAGGAAAGAGATGCCACCGAACAAGCTCTCCTATGGGCCTTTGCCGTGACGCAGTTAGGAAGCCCGGATCCAGGATGAGGCCCAGGCAGAAGCAGGATTTAGAGCCTCGTTGCTGTCATTTCGACTGGACTTTGGCACCAATGTGCCTTTGAGGATCTGAGCCTTGGTGACCTTCCCGATACTGTGCCACCACCCTGGTGTAGGACCGGCACCTGCTGTGCCGTGAGCAGACATGTCCATGCAGATGCACCAGAGCTGGCAGCCCACAGGACCTGGGCATCTTGGAGCGCTTCCTGCAAAATGGACTCTTGGAGCCTCGTGAATCTGCCTGTGACTGCTTCTCCTCTGAGGAAGCACAAAGCAGAGCCAGCCCAGAGGCTTCCTACAGGAAGCTAACGCCTGGTCGGAGCTGCCACTCCTGCTCCTGAGACATGGGGCTGCTTCTTACACCGGTAGGAAAATGAGGCTTTTCCAAATCCAGGCTTGGCAGCTGGTGTGTGCAAGACCAGTTCTGATCTGCGCTGTAGCTCGGCTCCCTCGCTCCTCTCGGTGTACATGACATACCGGTACAGTTTGAAGCACGGCTGCAAGTGTGAAGGGATAGAGCAGCTCAAGGGAAACGTGCCACTCTGCAGCAGGAGTCTCTTGCACCTTCTTTCACCCTTGCGCCAGTCCAATAGCGCTGGGCTGAACTTCACCCTCGGAGCATAAACATTTGGCAAGCCAGAAAAAAATGTAAATCAAATAAACATCAGTAGTAATCGGAGACCCATTTTGAAATTGGTTTGATACCTGCATGCCTCCCAGGCAAGCTTTTCTCATGTTAACCATTGTGCATCTTTGCATGAAAACTAAGGCTTTATTTTCAGTCTGGGTAATAGCAGCGCAGCATGGACAGAAATGAACATGCTGTGTCCCCTCTAATCTGTCCACAATCAAACTTCTCCCAAGCACTGAGCTGCTACTGCCGTCGTCAGAGATGAATAGTCCTGGATCCAGATTGCAGTTTGCTTTCCTTGCTGCCCACATCATCTCTTCGCCATCCGCAGAAGAGGGGAGCAGCCTGCAAGAAAGTGTCACTGGGAGGACCCCTGTGCCGTGGCAGCCACCTGCGTCCCCTGCTTTGCTGCCCGTGGCTCAGGCTGAAGTCGTCAGCTTGTGCTTAGCAGTGTCAGCCACAGGCAAGGCAGCACCTGGTTGCCAGAAGCTGCGCAGACTTCCAATTTGCTTTTGGACAGGCTTCAAGGTGCTGATTTTGTGCTCAGAGCTCAGCGTGGTTTTTCTTCTCGCTGTCTTCCAGCCTGGATCCATCACACCCGGGGCTGAAGCCGCAGCCGGCTGAGTGCTCTGGCCAGCTGTGCCTGGGGCTGGAGGCAGCAGGCAGCCCCTTGCTGCAGCTCTGCAGCCCTGAGCAACCTTGTTGGTCTCTTGGACCATGGTGGGGTGTGCTGAGTCACCCTAGGTCAGGCTGAGACATCACCCACCCTTCCCATGTGGAGACTGCGTTTGAGGAGAGGACTCAGATCAAACTTAAAGAAAGCAAAGGAGTTGCAGGCAGATCACAGGCCATAACTGGGGTGATCAGAGGGAGTTGTTTTGAGCAGGGAGTCTGCTTGATTGTTCTTCATTTTGGGGGGGGTGTTTTTAGGGTTATGCAGAGTAATTGGAAGTGAAGGTCCAGCTCCTCTGCTTGGGGATGTGAGGGAAGGCCTCGGCACGAGCCATTGTTTGAGGTGCTGTGTCTTGCCGAGAGCTGGCTACGTGACGGCAAAGCTTTGTTGGAACAACACTCCCCGAGATTTGCACCAACTTCTTGCAGCTTGGACTTGGTGTGTCCTGCTGTCTGTGGCATAAAAATGACAATGCTTTGCAGAAGGTATCTGTATTTCACACTTTGTATCTGCTTACGTGTCTTGTTTGGGAGCTTAGCCGGGTTCCTCTGTGGGTAGTGTCTTTGGCTACATGAACCGTGCAACTATTAGTGGAGTTTCCAGTGGGCGCCTTGTGTAACCTCATGTTCTGGTTTTGTGGGTGCAAGAGAAAGGGAGCCCTGAGCCCCTTCTTTCTTGCATAGACATTGCATAGGGAAAGTTCCTGTGAGGCTGAACCCTAACACGACAGCTCTGGTTTGGCTCAGGCAGGCTCTCGTGGATGTCAGCCTTTCCCGGCTCTAATGGCCGGCTGGTGGGCTTGGACCATGGGCTGTCAGGAAAAGTAACCTTTCCTGAGAGCTTTCCCTGGACGAGGCCTGGCTCACTGCAGCTCTTTGCAAAGCTTTCCAGCCACTTGAAGAAAGCGTCGTACAACTTCCAGAGCTGTTACGCTGATCTCGGTGGTTTTATGCCCTCTGGGGATGGGTGGAGGTGTTGTGACAAGCAGACACAAGCCTACAATCTGCTGGCTGCAGGGTGGTTTGGGTGTCCCCTGGGTCTGGCTCCTGCATTCCCCGGGGAGCGTGGACCCTTCTGCACATCCCTTGGGCAACTCTCACATTGAGGGACCCCATTCCTTCAGGAGCCCAATGACTGCCTTTGGGTTTGGTGTCCCCTTTTATCTCCCATCCTGCCCATAGACCAGTTGGTGAGGACTTGGAGGAGTTCTCTCTGCAGGAGGGACCCAGGAGCTCTGAAGAAAGATGTTGACACTTGCAGGTGGGCAGAGGTCTGCCCTGTGAGAAGGGAAGGTAGGTCATGGCTCGATGTGTGCATAAAATACGGACAAGGCAGGAGTATTAAAACTACTCAGCACTGGCTTAGCTCCGTGCTCAGGAGGAGCAGTACGAGACCAGTGACGAGTGTTGTGAAAGTCCCCTTACATCAAATATTTAATATCCAAATCCCTCAGCCATTTGTCTCAATGTGTCTTTGCAGGACCGGGACCACCCACACAATTTCCCTTGCAAGACGACATATGGGTAACAGCAGCGTGGCTCTAGCCATTCCCCTCACTGCACAGCACTGCGCTGGGGGCTGGGGGACTGGAACCCTCTCCCCACCTCTTCCCCTCTAATTGCTGTCCCTCTCAACTGTGGGAGGGTATTTTCTTCATCCACATCGTCTCACAGCCTTGGCAGAGGAGCAAGCGCTGGAGATGGGTCATTGATTTCTCATGTTTGGTGCCCAGGATGGCCCAGCTGATGGCCAGGGCTTCGCAGGGAGCAGGCTTCTCTCTGTGTCAGGTGGGCTGGGAAGAACGTACGGTGAATGTTCCCGCGATGTTTCAGGGCATCAGCTTGTACCCTGAGGAACCTCAGTTGCTGCCTCCTCTCATTGAGACACCCCTCTGCGCCTGGGGTGCCCTGTGAGGAGGACAGAGACAGACTGATTATGTGTGTGAGGCTGGTTTGAGTCAGACCAAAGTCTTCGCTGCAGCCACAGGGAGCTTTGCAGTTTGCTTTGGAAACATCCTCTGGGTGCTAATGCTTTCCACCTTCTTCTTACCTCCGTCCTCCCCCTGGCTCAGCTCCGTCCCCTCTGGTGTCTCCAGGGCTTACATAACTCTTGCCCCATTGCCATCAGCAGTGGTTGTCTCCCAGCCCCTAGCTCTCCTCTGGGACTGCCCTGGGACAACCCTGCCGTAACGTGTCCTTCTGTCCTTCACGCTCAGGGCAGAGCCAGGCAGCTGCCGGCTCCTGTGCTGGTGATGGCTGTGCCTTCCCTGGGAGGCTGTGGGGGCCAGCACTGAGGTGGGAAAGGGCCACGTCCTACTGCTCCATCAGCAGAGCAGCACCCCAAGAGGTATTTATAGGCTCAGTAATGTTATTCCCCTGCCAAACTATTACTGAAATAGGCTCAGTGTGTGTCATAGGAGAGAGGATTTTAATGGCACAGTTTCTTCACTGCGGGAATGAAGTTGACGCTTCCTCACCATTTGCCTCATCCGATTAATCCTTCCCATGGTGGAGAGGCATGAGGGGATGGCTGCTCTGGTGGCTCAGCTGGGGATTCGTGGACTTGAACAAGTCCTTGAGATGGGTACCTCAGGCAGGCGTTCATGGGCCGTGCCTGCTGACACCTGCTGCCTTGCACCCGCGCTTGGCTGGACCTGAACTGCAGGGACAGGGGTGCCTCTTGTCAGCTCCTGACAAGACCCCAGGGAGCACCGAGCCTGGCGGGAGCAGCCCAGACCCTGGGGACCCTCCTCCGGGGGCAGATCTGCTGAGGCAGCGAGGACTCGGGGCTGGTGTTGAGGTCAAGCAGACACAGTTTAAGGGACAAGGTCCCTTTTCCAGCAATTTTTATATTCTGAACAGTAAGGCAATTTTCCGAATGATCCGAAAGGATCAGTTTGGCATTTTCTAAATAATTCACCCTCTTTTTGTCTCAGCTGGACACTGCTGCTGGTTTGGGAAGAGGTCAAAGTCTCGTGAGTCCTTTTAAACAATGTCTCGAGGAAGCATTTTAGCTGGCTAAAGCGCAAAGGATTTCTCAGCCTGTCGGTTCATAACACGGGTGCAATTCCCTGTCTGCTCCCCAGTTGCTGTGGGTAAAAGTCTCTGGGATGCAAAAACCAATTTCTTGCCAGACGTAGGTTTGGGTTGTGCTTTCCAGGCAGCACTCTGGATGTCCTGGAGATGCACGGATGGACAGACCCAGCCCAGCACAATGGCTAGTGTCCTCTTCCCCAGCTCAGCATGAGAGAGTGGTGCTCCCTGAAGGTGTATGTGCCCTCCGCGATAGGATGCAGGGCAGCAGGCGTGGCAGGAATAGGGGCACTTAAGCTCCCGATGAGTCCTTCAGTCATTTCCCGGGGTGCGGGAGGCCTGGCCCCAGCGGGTCAGATGGGTCTGCCTGTGGGATTTGAGCCCTGAAGGGTGTGAGTAGAGGACAGCAGACCTGCTGCTGCTCGGCATGGGAGCCATGGAGGTCAAGGTCGTGGGCTGTGAG
Source organism: Cariama cristata (assembly GCF_000690535.1). Taxonomy (NCBI): domain Eukaryota; kingdom Metazoa; phylum Chordata; class Aves; order Cariamiformes; family Cariamidae; genus Cariama; species Cariama cristata. The sequence goes on from NW_009593323.1 coordinate 5,493, forward strand.
CCATGGGAAGCCAAGTCCCCTGTGTGACGTGGGAATGGGAGGCTGCTGCAGACCTGGGCTCCCGAGGTTTGGAAACAGTTGCTGCTGGGGACCCAAGCGACACTTTGGAGCTGGAGGAGCAGTGTGGTGGAGCTGCTGACCGTGCAGCCCTTGCCCCTGCCACCCTGAGGGCTCCAATCCTCTACTCGGAGCTGCGAGTTGGGGAGGGAAACCTTCCCCTCCCGTTGCTCCCTGGCAGCCTCCAGCACTGCCCACGTGTGATGCAGACAAACCCACTCCTGGGACCTCCGTGCCCTCTGCCCCAGGGTGAGCTGGCCAGGGGCTGGTGGCCAGGGGCCAGTGGCCAGGAGGAGCCCAGTGCCCGCTCCCCCCAGGCCCCCCTGCAGTGCTGCCCACAAGCGCAGCAGCCAGGCCCTTGCAGAGACAGCTTGGAAACTGGGAACTGACGTGCTAAAGAAAAATGTCCTTCCCACACAGCCAAGCCTGTCCTCCTCCCTCCACCAGTGCTGCTGCTGGCGAGCGGCAGGCTCACCACCATGCTAGGGCGCCAGGAGCTGGCAAAGTGGTGGTACCTCACAGGATGGAGAGACCTGAGGTCCAGAGCAGGGAGTGCAGATGGAGCAGGTACCCATGGCACCACAGGAGAAGCCTCCCCAAGGCTATCTCCCAGGACCCAGCCCTCCTGCCCATGGGGCTCTCTTTGCCTCCTGCCGACTCAGCGAGCTACATTTTGGGAGAGGTTGCTGTGGATGGGATGCTGATGGCAGATATGTGGCTCTGGAGGCCGCATCCCTGCCCTGCTCTCCTCCTGCCCACACCTCTTTGGCTTCCACCGTTGCTGGCAAGCCCCCCAGGCAGGCTGCCCAGCCAGCCGGACCCCTCATCCTTTCCACCCCCAGTTATTTTCCAGACAGTCCTCTCCCTCTGATGGCTGCATATCCTGAGATCAAGGCTGAGTCTCTCCTCCTCCTCCGTGCTGTACTGTCCCTTAGGAGAGACCATTCAACTTGCTCCTCCTCCTCCTTTTCCACTTCATTAATGAGTCTCTTTGCACTAAGAAGTCGTGATAGCTACCGGGGGACCTGGGAGGACTGTGGAGAGCCATGGGGAGGCCACCAGCCCAGCTCCTCGGATTTGGGATGCTGGGCGCTGGGTTTGGGATGCTGCTGTGATTGCCTCGGTGCTGGCTGAGCCCCCCGGCACGGGGTGTGTGAGGGGTGGGAGGGATGTGACGGGCAGTGAGTGTTTTGCAGTTGCTCCCCTGCAGTGGCAGGAGGGAGAGAAGTCAGGTTTGGGCAGCTCCCAGCTGCTCCGCTATGGTTTTGCCCTGTTTCTGCCACGCATGGTGCTCCTTACCCTGCTGCAGGGCTTCTCATTCAGGGGTCTTGTGGTCAGCCCCCAGGGTGGCCTCCCAGCTCCATCCCCACGGCAAAGCTGCACATGGGCACTGAAGCTCCCGCAAAGCCCCATGCATCTCACAAGAAGTCAGGTTTGGGCAGCTCCCAGCTGCTCCGCTATGGTTTTGCCCTGTTTCTGCCACGCATGGTGCTCCTTACCCTGCTGCAGGGCTTCTCATTCAGGGGTCTTGTGGTCAGCCCCCAGGGTGGCCTCCCAGCTCCATCCCCACGGCAAAGCTGCACATGGGCACTGAAGCTCCCGCAAAGCCCCATGCATCTCACAGGAGAATTCCACTGGCCCTGGTGGGCTTCAGATCCAGTGGGCTCTGTGTCGGCAGGGGATGCAGGTCCTGGGCAGCCTCCAGCCCCTCACCCAGAAGCTGGTCCCCTGGCTTACTGCCTGTCGATGGGCAGCAGAAGGGTCTGTGTGGCAGCTACGCATGGTTCAGAGCCTCACTAATGAAAACTGGACTTTCCGAACACATTTTGTGGGCATTGCTTGAATTTCTCAATGTCTCAACACTCTCCAAAACATGAGAAATTGAGAAGGTTTCTTTTCGGCGAGGAGGAAGGCTCCTGTTGTCGATCTCTCATATATGCACACACACACATGCACACAGAGGCTCTTCTTTGTCTTCCTTCCCACTTTCCTCCTCCAAAAGATTTCAAACACTTTATGAAAAATGTTATTTTCTCCCAAACTGTTGCCTTTCTCCCATGCTCTCCCTGAGCAGCCTGGGCTCCGCTCCCAAAGCACATGGTCGCAGCCGCTCCACATGTGCAATGCGAGCGATGTCCCTGCGGCAGATGCAGCTGAGCCTGCACAAGGGGGAAGGTGCTTGGGTGGCTGCGCTGAGGGTGCTGGGCTGTCCCGGAGGAGCCAACAGCAAACCTCCCTGTGCTTCTAAAGGGGCTCATCTGATCCCTCAAAGTTGCTCTAGATAGGATAAAGCAAAACCCTTCTGCGAGGTGGTACTGTGAGGGTACGGCTGCCTGGCTGTGCTCTCCAGGATGCCATGGAGGTCCTGTTCACCAGAAGCACCTTGGAAGATGCCCACAGCCCCGTGGCAGCCTGCCTGCCTCTGGCAGCTGCCCTGCCCTGGGGTGCTGGGCTGCAGTGCTGGGCAGGAGCCCTCCTCCCCCTGCATATGGCAGGCTCTGCCATCTGAGTGTCCTGCAGTCACGGATGGACCCAGGGACAGGCTGGAGGTGGGCTGGAGTTGAAAAACCCTTTGTTGTCTTGTACGAAGGGGACTGACTCACTGCTCTCCCGTGCTGTCATAAGCAGATGGATGATTTAATCACCTAGCAACCAAAATAACGTCAGGTGAGGAATGCTTACCGATCTGCTGTTGGCCCACAGCCCCTCTGCCAGGCTGGTGGCAGGGGCCAGACAACCCCCAGCCATTCCCCAGCCCTTGGGCTTCCATGGGATGAGGGTGGCAGGGAGCTCTTTCCTGCCAGCCCCACCTGAGCAGGGTGCAGGGTCGTGCTGTGCATCACACCTACCCCCAGCAGCCCAACATGAGCGGCTCCCAGAGCCATGGCTGAGGTGGGATGCACAGGGCCATGCCAAGGATGAGGGGATTCCCCCAAGGCCAGCTCCTGGGAAGGTCAAAGGGGCATCTCTAAACACACACAGAGGGACCAAGTCTCTGGCACCATTTGCGCAGGTTGCTTACTGTCTGGAGCATCCGGAGGTCCCATCTGAGGAGAGGGAGGCTTGCGCCCAGGACCTCCAGAGCACAGTGAAATTTCTGGGAGGTGAACCCAGAGGACTTTGGGTGGAATGCACCCTTGGCTCCTGCCAAGTCCCCTTCCCTGGCACCCTCAACGTGGGAGAACAACCCTGGCATCGATGCGTTCATTCCAGTTCTTGTCCCATCACAGGCAGGAAGGTGTTTGCCTGGCCTGCCCATGCTCATGGCATAGCCCTGATGCTCTCAATCCTATGCTGGCTGAGATGGCAATTACCTCCCGATGGCTCCAGCCACCCCCAAAAGCTCTTGGCACAGGACTACTACAGCCCTGTGGGATGGGTTCACTACAGCCCACCCTGCAGGTGATGAGACCTCCTGGAGCAGGGTCTGAGGTGAGAAGGAAAGCAAGTGCTGGGCAGGGAGAGGACTGGCCTGGCAGGGCACAGGAGCGTGAGGACACTGCTGATCTTGGGGGCGTTGATGCCAGCCATTCAGAGCTAGCTGGAGTCCCTTTGCTGCAGACCCCTTCATGGCTCCTGGCATGGGTACCTATGTGGGGTGGTGCAGTGAGGACACATCTGCCCAGGCCACAAGCTCCAGCATCCTTGTGGGATTGCACTGCTGGGCTGCCCAGGGTGGGCTTCTTCCCCAGAGTGCCTGATCTGACACCTGGACCTCGCTGGCAGTGTGAGATCGCTTGCAGCCCTCAGGGTGGCCCAGTATTAGCCAGTCCAGGGGCTGGAGAATGGGATGGAGCGAGGCCACTGATCCATCAGACACTGACCCAGACCCATGCAACCATCTTTCCCCCTCCCTCAGAAGCAAACATCCAGCCAGGGAGCAGTTGTGCCAGGCAAGCCCTGCTGGGTTTGGAGGTGCGGGCAGTGGGGAGGGGCTGCTGCGCCAGCCGATTAGGCTGAAGGACGTGGGGCCATCGTAGTACCTGGGCAAGGGGCGGGCTGGTGCCAGTGCTGCGGCTGCTGGGGACTGGAGGAGGGCTGTGTAAATAGAGCACCCCATCTCCTAGCTCCTCTTTGTGGAACAGAGCCGATATAATTAGATGATACGACCTGTTCCGTGCAGCGCGCCGAGAAAGTCTCTGTGCCGCCGCAGCCCAGGGGAGCCCGGCAGCCCTACTTTGGTGGCACCGCTTGTCCCAGCGAAGGTGAGCCACTTCCAGGCGATGAGCCCTGACTGGTTTGCTCCCTCCTTCCCTGTGCTGCTCCACTCTGGTCTCCTTGCTAAAAGACAGTGTCTCCTCTCCTCTGCTGTGGGGTTTGATGACTTTGGTGAACCCTGCTGACTTAGAAGAGAGGGGTCAGTGAGGTGATGCTGGTAGGAGCTGAGCATGGATCAGCACCTGCCACTCTGCATACCTGTGGGAAGAAGTGACCAAATCCAGTGCCTGCCACAGCAAGACAAGCAGCAGGACACAAGGTTGGCCTCTGTGAGCCAAAGCCCCACAGGCAAACCAGAGCGGGTGGAGGGGTCCCTCTGAGTCAGGCTTTTAACCTCATAAGTGGACATCCCAAACTGCGTCTATGCTGCCCCTGGAGAGCCTTGGCCCTCAAAACTTCCATGAAACCATCCTGGGGTAGCTCCAGAAGTGCAGAGACTCCTGGTAGCACACATCTCCCTAGTACTTCTGCTAAGACCCAGCTCCCATGCTACTGCTGGTAGTGTGCCATTTTAGGGGGGAAGAAAAGCCAGGGCTTGCTCTGGCTTGGCCTGGTTCCCTTCTGCTCAGTGTCACTCCGTTTAGCTCTTCTCTAAACACCCTGTGATGTTCTCATGTTGATTGATCAATGACCACAACCTAGGCACTAAACGGCTGGCTATTGATTTCTGCCCCAGAGCATTCTGCACGTCCCTGTGTTGATCAGTTGACCATCCTGGACTGGTCCTGCCAAAGAAGATGAGCTGTAGCTATTTGGGAACTCCTGCTTTGCACTTCTGACATCAAAGCCATCAAATCCAGCCATTTTTGCCCCTGCCAACAAGCCAGGAATGTTTGGCATCCCCAACTCCTCCAGCCACTTCCAGTTCCTCCACAGGGATGGGCTTAGACCAAGCACCCACCAGCTCCATCAGGGTCCCTCTGCCAAGCTCCCATCCAGGTCTGGGGTGGATCTGTGGGTGCTCCCTGCAAAGTTTGCTTGGGGAGCATCCCTCATGGTAACTTCCATGGCCTGCTGCAGAAACAACCGAGGTGTATATGAACAAAGGCAAATTTCAGAGAAAGAGAAAAGGAATTTTAATTCCACAAATGCCTGTTTACGCTGATCTGCTGGTTTACACTGGAGATGTAAAGCTGCTTTAACCTCCCTTTCTCAGAGGGGTGTAAAGGGACGTTTATGTACATCAGGCTCAGGTCTTCAGGCTCTTCTCCCCAGGAGTCAGGTCCATTCTCCCATCTGAGGACAGACAGATTAACTTACTGGCTCAGAAGTGGCTGCTCAGCCTTGTCACAGCTCCGCTGCTCACTCCTCTGCCTGGTCAGCCACGGCTCCCGGCTTGCTCCAGAGCACTTGGGAGATGCTGCTCTTCACCTTTCCAGATGTGCTACTCACGACTGGGCCTGTGCCTGCCCCCGGCAGGGCTTTGTTCCCCTCCCACCAGAGGACACGTGCCTCAATTTGATGTCTTGGCTGAGAGAAGCAGTGCCATTGCCACCAGCTGTCCAGGTGCCCCTGGCAGCCATGTGTGTCGCCTCCAAGCCAGGGATGACAGAAGCAGCAGGAGAAAAGAGGAGGGAGGAGGGCAGCTGCTTTGACATTTCCCACTCTGGGCAGGGAAGTGACCCCATGAGGGGGTGCATGGGACCACGGGGCACATCGGGACCTTTTCCATGAGAAGAAGTCACAGCACATTGTAGCCTTCGGGGAACTTAGTGCAAGGAGAGGCCCTGGCTTGCCGTGGCTGCTGGCCCTGGGCAATGCCCTGGGCGGTGCAGTGCAAGCGGGTACATTGGTGAGCTGGCCTGGGGTTGCAGGCAGGACCATCCTGCCTCTGTGTTGGCATAGGGACCTGTCTGAGGGTGGCTTCTGGCAGGCCATGGTGAGGCCCTAGTGTAGGAGGGGTGTTAGGACCCCCCAAGTTTTCCTTAGCCCCACCAGGCTGTGATAGAGTTGCTGGCAACGGAGCGAGCAGAGTAGGGGTGGAAGTGGGGCTGGATGCTGCTGGTGGCTCTTGTGGTACGTGGCATCTCCTGCCCTTGGCAATGCTGCTGGAGGATAGGGCAGGCTGGAGGGAGAGGCATTTTTGGTTGGAAAGCAAAAATAGTGGGAAACAAAACCATCGCTGTAGCTGGTGAGGACTCACCTCTGCTCTAAACCCAGCCCAGGCACCCCTTAAAGGAGGTCCCCACAGCCCTGCAGCATCCAGGCGGTTGCTGTGTGGAGGCCAGCCAGGGAGAGCCCCAGGTCCTTCCCTCCCCACCCTCTCCCCAGTGATCAGAGCAGCTGCTAGCCCAGCACAAAAGCCCTCAAAGACCCGGTCTGCCTCGCTGCAGGGGAAAAGATTGTCATTTCCCTTGACAGGTTTTAATTTC
>NW_009593323.1:12151-20722 GCF_000690535.1 Cariama cristata
TTTCTGCAGATGTGACAGGATGGCTTTCTGGTCAGCTTGATGTTTTTGTGTAAGGTGGCTCCATTTGTCCTTTCCTCCAGACAAGGAGGACCAGCCTGGGCAAAGCACTGTTCCCCAGGGAGCCCTTGTGTCCTCCGGCACCTGGACCTCAGCTGGCATTGCTCAGAAAGGGCGATTTCACAGGATTCACAAGGAGGAGGGAGGAGAAGGTCCAGACCTGTGGATTTGAGGAGGTCATCCTAGGTCTGAAGCAGGCTCTGACTCTCCTGTTTTCCTTAGTGACTGGGAAAGGCCAAACCTGGGAAGGAGCCAGTGAATCAAACCCTGGCCACCTGCACCCTGCTCCAAGAGTAACTGGAGGCATCAGAAAAATGAACCTCTGCTGTCAAAGCAGACAAGGGCCTGCTGGAGGCTGGAGATCAGCTCCAGCGCGGCTCCTTCTGCAAGAGCCTGGCCGTCAGGCTGGCCCCTCCACCTGGGATGGGAAGAGGAGGAGAACAGCAGGCCGGGGTGATTTCATGATTTCCATGAGCTCTTTGTTCTGCCTGCACCATCCTCTCCCTAGCAGAGAAAAAACAATGTGTATTCTTCCATTGAAATTCACAGTTTTTCTGACTTTTATCATAATGGCACGTGAAGTCTTGCCTCCCCTAGAAGTCCATGCAGCTTGAGCAAGAGGTCGCTCCATATTTAACTGGCACGGAGCGGGGAGCTGCGGTTTGGACAGTGGGTGCTTTTCTCCCAGTTGTTGTGCTGGCGTTGCTGTTAAATAGGTGTCTGCATGCTCAAATGTTGTAAAAATGTGGCTGAAAGTCGTATTCTCTCAGATCATATGTTTATGGGCATAAAGAGCTTTTATAGGTAGATTAACTTCATTAAAATTGAAAGCACTCATTAATACCACTGTAACTCAATCTAGTAATTCCTTAAGCTGGCCGGGTTCATCTCTGTGATGAAGCTGCTCCTCTGCGGGTGCCTGTACCTGTCCCTGAGGTTTCCCATCTCCTCCCTCTGCCTTCACATCGTCTTTGCATTTCTGTGTTGGATAATGCCGGGTCAGGGTTGTGCCAGAGGGCTCGCTCAGCACCAAGGGTTGGCAGGCAGCACCTGGGGCCATGCAGGATGGGACACTGTCTGGGGTGGATCTTGCAGACATCGAGGCCCAGCCGGGTCATACCGGGAATAGAGGGCACACGTAAATCTGCTCTTGTGCCCAGAGGATGTGGCTCATGCTTTCGAGCTCTGGCTCTTTCCTCTCTCTCCTATGGAAAGTCTTTGCATGCAGCATAGAGCACTTCTGGAAGTAGCAGAGCTGCTTTGCTCTGTGCCTGTTGGTGGGTTGGGTTTTCGAAGGGGTGTGATGCTGGGGAATGGCGGTCAGCACTGGGATGACTTTTGGGAAAGCCAAAGCTGTAGAGCAGTTCCTGAGATGGCTTTAGACCCACCTGATCTCCCATTTGATCTGGAGCAAGTTTCTCACCCAGGAGAGAGGAGCCCAGTCCTGTAAGCATCACCATGGGAAACAGGGGCCCTGCTAGAGACAGCATGGGTTCACAAGGGGCTGAGGCCAGCCCTGCTGCCCCTCCGTAGCTGGCAGCAGTGCCTTGTCTCTGGGCACTGTCTGGAGGAGGTGTTCAGAGCTGTCTCCACACACTTATCATGGGCATCACCCAAAACGCACAGACATGGGGCTGCTACCATCATGCCCTGCCAGTGGCCGCGGGGCTGGGGTGGTCCTCTTGGAGGTACAGCCATGCCTGTCTGCACACACAAGGACCGCATTGCTGGTGACTCTCGGGGAGTCCCATCACAGCACGGAGATGCCAGTCAGGGCTTTCATCTTGGAGTCCTTCCCTGGCCAGAGCCAGCTCTCCCTGCCACCAGTGGCCATGTGGGGAAAGAGACAAGAGGGAACCTCAAGAAGTGGCCTGAGCGGTCTGGGGCACTTGCTGTGTGCCTAGTCCCCTGGAGTGACTTGTGAGTCACGGGAAGGAGGGTCCACGTCCCCCTGAGACAGCGCAGGTGGCCTCCAGCCCAGCACCAGGCTGCCCTTCTCTGGCAGCAGCATGAAGATCCAATTTGTCTCCCCTGCCTTCAATTGGCCCCACTAAGCAGGTTTTAATTTTGTTAAATAAATATGAAGTAATGGCAGCAGGGCTAGGAGCCAAATGGCCTGGGGACATCCTTGAGAGTCAGATGAGCTCTGCAGAAGGGCAAGACTCACTGCAGGAGCTGTGCGAGTTGGGGATGGTGTTGGGCAGAGCCTCCCAGGGCGAGAGGGAGCTGCTGGCACTGGGGCCGGCGGGGTGGTCCTGGGCTTGCTGGCATGGAGCAGATGCGGCTGCACACTGCGGTGTGCTCACAGCTCCTTGCTGCCTTCAGAGCAATTTCTAAATGGCTGCTAAACATCACTGTCAGAAGCACACTCATCTTCGCTTCCTAATTAGTGGATCAGACAGTAATTTGTAATCCTTTTGAACAGGAAGATTTTAGCGTCTAGCCCTGGAGCCTGAGCAGGACACAGGGGATGGCAGCACAGAGCAGAGCTTACCCCAGCTGGCAAGGTGTCCAGGCAGGGATAAGGCAGAAAGGGCTTTCTGCAGGGTCCTCTCGGTCCCTGCAAGAATTGCTCTCCCCTATCTCTTTGGTCCAATGCACCTTCCTCTTCCTTCTCCAGAGTTTTGGCATTTTGATATCTCTTTGTGATACCAAGGGTAAAAGAATTAGCATGGCAGTCCCAGCAGCAGACTGGCTCGCAAGTCAGCTCCTGCTTGTTTCCAAGGTGGTAGAGGTGACAGGGTGGTGAAGCTGGCAGGAGCTGGAGCCCTTTGCACCACTGGCGAGCTAGCTGGGCACAGTCATGCTGGAGTTGGGATGGGCTGGGGTTGGGAAGGCAGAAAGGGAAAAAAGAACAAACAAGCTGAAAAATAAGATGCAAAGGAAGAGTGAATGAGGGCAGGAGGTGCACAGAGGGCAAGGCGGTGAGCAGAGCAAGCAGGAGCAGACCCAGGTTAGATGGGCAGGGGGAGGAGGCCAACATGGAGATGGGCTGGACTGGTGGCCATCAAGAGCAGCATGTGAAGCAGAAGTTTGGTGTGACGGCCACAGCCTGCCACAAGCGTCAGCACCTCCGTGTGGCCTTCAGGCAGACCAAGCCATGCTCTAGGGAGCAAGGCAGAGGTTGGGGATGGAGGTGGAGGCTCACAGAGGGGTCACAGCAGCTTCCCTGCACGCGCAAGAGCAGTGGAGGGGAGAGTGGTCATGGTGTGGAGTGGGTCTGAGCCAGGAGAAGGGCAGCAGGCAGACCTGCAGGCACAGGGTGACAGCGGGTGTTGAGGCTTATAGGAAGCTCTGTGTTTATTAACAGTGTTGACAGGCAGGATCGGTGCTTTGGGCAAACGGAGGGGACCAGGGAGTAGCAACATGCTGGGAGAAGGTCATGCAGCCCTCACCACGTTATGGACGGCACTGAGCAACTCCTTGCTGCTGGTGTCTTTAGCATCAATTAATCTGGGAAAAGCATATCTGTCCTGCATGCATTAACCTTTATAAATGGCTTAATATGAGGTGCAGCCGCAAAGCACGGGAAGGGTCGTGGGAGTGGTGCAGACAGAGCTCCTGTTGTCAACCCGGGCATGAAGAGCCTGGCCCCAGGGGGCACAGCCTTGGGAGGGTGAGGCAGGTGCCTGTGGGGCAGGCCGGGGAGACGGAACCATCCCAGGTTGCAGAGCAGAGATCGTGATGGAATGAAATAGCTACAACCAGTGACTTCAAGGAACACCACTTTCCTACTGCATTTCTACAGCCTTTAGAAAAGTGTTTATAATAGCATCAGTGACTCACTGAGCGTGCTTTACTCACCGGTTAATGACTGAGCAGAGTTCCAGGGCTCTTAGTGATTCTGGCTTGGATAAACTCAACCTTTCTCCCAGATTCCGATTAATAGGGAAGAGTGGTCTGGGGCATTCAGAGAGGGCAGGTGAGCAGCACAGACAAGGAGGGCATCTTCTTACTCCAGTCCTAGCTGCCCACAGCTCCCCTGATGCCGAGGATCTGCATCAGAACCAGAGGTAAAAGGAGAAAGCAACTGATTTCGCAGGAAGGCTGGAGTACCACACATGTAGAGGCTTCAGAAGCCGCATGCTCCATTTTTGGTGCTCATTCTTGCAAACCCCCATGCAGCTGCACGCTGAGGCAACTGCCCACATGTCCATGGAGCGGGTGGTGAGAGCCACCCAGCTCCCACGGAGCAGGAGGAGGTGTCAGTGGGGTGGAAGGGACACTGTGGCTGGAGCAGGGAGCTGGGGAGCCTCAGGAGCTGCACTTACTGCGGTCCCTGGTCTTACATAAAGTTATGAGTCTGCAGGGCAGAGGCTGCTTTGAGCATGAACAAGAGGTTCCTGGAAGACAAGCTTCAAGCCAGGCCTGGCTACGAGTGGCTTGCAAGGAGCGAAGCACCGGGTCACCATGCAGTGCAGGACCTTTGTGCACCATCAGAGCCTGGGTCCAGAGAGGCACAGGCTGTGGCTTTCTGGGAGAGAGCGTATCCCACCAACGTGCCCAAGCTCACTGCCCTGGTCATGCCCCAAGTGAAACCTGCCATTTGATGTGTGCTGACTGCCGGAGGTCCCAGCCTGGCCACAGCCAGGGCTGCTGACGCCAAGTTGGCGGAGTGTGTGGGAGCCCATCTGCTGACTCCGGGCCTTCTTGCTGCAAGTGGGCTTCCCCCAGCTCTCGTCCTGACCCGCTGCGCTGTGCTACCCAAGCAGTGAATCATGAAGCCAGGGTGAGCAACTGCTTGCAGGTAATCGCAAGAAACCCATCATCACTGTCGTGGGCTTCACCTTCCAACCTGCCACGCTTGTCACACTCACCAGGGAGGTTTTGGTGGCCCCTCACTAAACCAGTCACTTGCTGACAGGTTTAGGCAAACCAGAGGGCAACCCACCACAGGTCCTTCCCTCCTGGAGTGGCTCTGGATCAAGCCACTCCACGTGACGTGGGAGCATTGACACCAGCATTGGCACTGGTTTAGATAAGCCACAGGACTGGTGGGATCAAAACTCGTTCCCTTCATGTGCCAGCAGCACACATGGGTCTGGCTCATGCATGGGGACCCTGGGATCGTTGTAAAGGCTCCTCTCCTCTGCCAGGCACATGCCGGGCCAGTTATGAAGCCATTGCGGAAGCAGGATGTGAAGACGAAAATGAAAACGATGCTCGAGTGTGTGAGGTGGGGAGGGGACCCATGGGAAGGGAAGTTGAGCTCTGCCTGCTTTACTGTTTGTGCTGCCTGCACCACTGAACTGCATCCCGTGGAGGCTGGGGGGGCCTGAAGGCTGCTGGGGTTCCTCGGCCGAGGTGGGATGCACACCCGGGTCCTTCCCCAGCAAGCAGGCAGGTCACCCACACCGCTCTGTTCAACCTGCCGTGTTCAGACCGTGCCTTGTCTGCAATTAAATGTGTCCCTGCTGCACTGAGACCAAGAGCCAAGGAAAGACCCCTGTGTCTGAGAACAGATTTTCTTGTGCCCACACAGCTTGTTTGGATGCTGGCTGCATCCTAACTGCCTCCTGGGATGATTCCTGCCTATGCTGATCCCAGACTATGCCCTGAACCCAGCCAAGGGCTGTGCTGGGACTAGAGGGGTCAGGCTTGGTCCCTGGGGCTGGGGAGTTTTCCTGGAGGCTGGACCCAGGGCTGCCCAGGGCAGAGGTACCCGGAGAGGGTGATGCCTCCCATGCTTGCAGGAGAGGGGGCTCATCCTCTGTCCTAACCAGGCACGTCCCAGTTCATGTGGACCAGAGAAACCTCTGCTCGGTCAGAGGGACTCTAAAGAGGGAAGAGTGGGAGACTTCTGGGGGCTTCACAGGCTCCTGTAAGCCTGGAGCAGGGGCCTGAGCAGCACCTGGAGAGGGATTGCTGCCAGCAGGCTCAGCCCGATGTGGACATGGGGTGCCCAGGGAGCCAGGCTCAGCGGGGCAGCCCTGGCACCTGCACTGCTGGTGGATGAGGACTTCCTGCAAATCCATCTTCCAAACTGCTTTGGGCAAAAGCATGGGCTTTGAGCTACTTATTTAGCTGTAACTGGGTAGTTCGCAGCTGCCCCGCAATCTTGCCGGGCTGCGAGGTGTTGTCTCCTCTGGGCACAGACACCTGCCAGGGTTGGCCCCAGTGCTCAGCGGGTGGGGGGACGTGCAGGGCCCCTGGTATCAACAAGGCCCTGTATGTCCCTGGCTTAGCCCTGGCCCTGGACATTTGGGGGTCCCAGGCCCCCAGAGAGGGCAGGCTGCCCAGAGGCAGCTCTGTGTGCATGTGATGGACAGGGAGAGTTCATTTTAAGATTTTTTTTTCCTAGCATTTCCTTTTTCTCCCTAAATTACCAAATCTGGGACAGAGAGCTGGCTGTTTGCATTTGTCACATACACATGGTGTTACATCTATACATTATCTTGACATGAAAGGGAAAGTGTGATGTTTCTCTGGCTGTGCAGGCAAGAAAGGACACTGCCTGCTTTTGGGAGAGAAGAGGTTATTATCAAAGGGTTACAGATGGCTCCTGGAAAGGAGAATGAGAAATAAAGATGGAGAGCACAGAACTAGGGAGACAGTGAAGCGCCACAAAAGCAAATCTTCTCCTGGTCTTTTCATCTTCCCTCTTTATTAAAGCAGGGCAAAAGCGAGCCTCTCACGGCATAGACTTAGTTATTTTTTTAAGGAAAAAGAATCTGCAAACGTGATAGCTGGAGGGAGTTGGGTGATTTTGTTTGGGGAGGAGACTAAAGGAAACCTATCCGCATACAAAGCTTTACTGCAGCGAGGCTCAAGGTTAAGCCAACACAGCCACCGTAGCCCAACCGGGTGGATGCTGAGCTCCCTGGAGCAGAGGTCCTTGTGCCCTGTGGAGCCCATGCACGCCAGGACTTGGACAGGGCATTTCCCCAAGTGCTATGTCAGCTTGGGAAGCTGCTGAGCCTTTGGCAACCAGGTCAGAACAAGCTTGGGCCAAGGGAAGGTGTAAGAGGCAGCGTGTGGAAACAAACCTGGCTGGGCATTGGTCTGGCTCTGCCCCAGCTCCTGGGGACAAGCAGCCCCACGGGAGTCCCTGTCCCATGGAGTTCTTCAGCGTATCCAGCCCGCCGTCCCTCAGCCCTGCCTCCTGCCTCCCCTCCCTCTGAGCAGAGCAGGGTGGTGAGCTTGCTGGGGACCTTCCTCGCGTCCCCCTCCTCCGCCCATGGGAGCAGATGACCAGCTCGTCCCCATACACATCCTGGCAGTGCCCGCGACTGGCAGCTGAGCCCTCCCCTTGCATGAAGTTGTCCTCACTGGGGCCAGCTGGGCAGCCCGGCCGAGCCAGCTGAGCTGCTACCAGGCAGCTGGGCATCCAGGAGGAGCCTGCCCTGCCTCCAGCCTCCCAGCTGCTGCCCGGGCAGCCCCCACAATTTGCCAGATGACAACTCGCCTTCCACCCTGAGTGGTCTCCCAGCCATGGGGCTCCTGGGGCTTTCCATCGGTGCAAGGTCAGATGCTCCCAAGGGCTGTCATCCCTGCCACGGATCGCTGCAGACAGTGTCTTCTGCTGAGCTACCTCCTTTCTGCTCAATCTCTGTCCTCACATCAGGGAAGAAGCATGGTGGGACAGTGGCAGTGATGTTGCCCAGCCAAATTGCTTCCTAAAGGACCCCACATCCAGGCCTTGCTCTCCCCCGAAGCTCTTCACACCAAAGCAGCACGGCTGAGCTCCCCTCCCCGCTGCACACACACCACTGAAATGCAAAGAAATCTGTCTCAGGGCTTTACTGCAATGAAAAAGGGGGAGAAAAAATTCCAAGCCTGAGGCTGGTGGTAAATCCTGCTGGGGAGTTTCTGCAGGGAGTCAGTGCTGGAGGGTCCTTGTGGAGGTGACCTGTCCCAGCATGGGGAGCTGCGGGCTCGGTGCCTCCAGCCACGCTCTGGAGCTGGCGGAGCTGGTGCGGATGAGCTCGCAGCTGGAGAACAGCAAACCGCAGGGGCTGGATGTGCATGCCATCCCTCCCGCTGAAGGTTTCTTGTCTGTCTCGAGGGAAGCCTGGAAGGCAAAAAGGCTCCTGCTGTCCTCTGAGCCGCCAAGGTCATTTCTGGGAGCCAGTGCAGGTGTCAACTGCCACGTGGCTCATGCCCACAGCACCGTGGGGTACTTAGCTGGAGAGACAGTCAAGCAGCACAGGAAATGGGCAAGGAAAGGAAGGAAACAGCAGAGCCATGCGCAGATCAGCGCCTGAGGAGGATGCTCTTCTCTCCAGAGGTACCTCTCCGTGCTCAGGTCTTCAGCCCCTGGAGAGGTGGGGAGACTTGTGCGGGCATGTGTGGGGCCAGGGGTGGGAGCTTGGGCTCTGTTGGCTACCAGATCTCTCTTGGTTCCACATCAGGGTACTGCGGGCTCCCCGTGGTGCCTCTGCAGTGCCCCCGGACATCCTTCCCTGGCCCTCCGCGGACAGATTGTGTTTGTTTCAGCTCAGTGCGCTCATTAGATTAAAGTGGAAGAGTCGATCTGATCAAACTTGGAAACACAAAAATAAACGTGCTGGGTTC
>NW_009593323.1:20738-65631 GCF_000690535.1 Cariama cristata
GGCGAGCAATGGCAGCGCCCCACAGCAAGCGCTCACAGCAGCTGCTTCACAGCAGCCCTCGGCCATACCTTCCCCATGCCACGTGTGTGATGCTCCTGCCCCACGGTGCAGCACGGTGGGGATGCTGGCCGTGGCATTGGGAGGGGGCTGTGGGTGATGGGGTGTGCTCTGGGGGCTGGATCCGTGCCTGGTGCAGCTCCGTGGTTTCTCCCTCCAGCACTCCTGGCCAAGCGTTGCATGGGGCTGAGGCTCAGGTCTGGGTTTTCTCCCTTTTGCTGCCCCACTACTTTGCTTGTCGTGGACCTCCCTGGCAGTGAGCCCAGGAACTGCTCCCGCTGCCTCCAAGCAACCTGGGATGGGGGTCCTGAGACTCCCCCCACTCTCCCTGGTGTTTACTTGGCCTGAGGATTTGCTGCATGCTTCCATC
This sequence comes from Cariama cristata, assembly GCF_000690535.1. NCBI lineage: Eukaryota > Metazoa > Chordata > Aves > Cariamiformes > Cariamidae > Cariama > Cariama cristata. The sequence continues at coordinate 21,166 of NW_009593323.1, forward strand.
ATAAACCTCAACAGTGTGAATGGTTATTCCTCATCTCGAAGGAGAGTGCTGGGAACAGAGGTGAATGAAGCTGCGCACTACAGTACAACTGCTAGATTAACATTTTATGGAGTGTTTACTTTGTGGTGATGCTGAAATACCTCTGGAGTTCAAGCACTGCTGAAATACATCTCCCCTGTCCTTTCCAGCCCATTAACACCCAAATCCAGCCTGGCCTGTGACGGGAACAGCAATGCCTCTCCTCTGGGGACCTTACGCCCTCAGCGCTAGCAGAGAAAGCTCCCTCCAGCTTTCTCAGGAGAGCATTGTCCTCGAGCCCTGCTCTCAGCCTTCCCTGGAGAGGGCCTGTGTCCTCCAGGTTGGAGGCACTGAGAGCCTTCCCCGAAGTTTCCTAACCACCATCTGTCCCCTCCAGCACTGAGGGAGACTCTGCAGTCAAGATTTTGGCCAGCAGAAGGGGAGATGCTTCTGCTGCCGGAGACGTCTCTGATCTGTCTCTGCCAGGGATTCCCGTAGGTTGCTGTCTGCTCCTCCAGTTTCAAAGTAATTTTTCCCCTTAGGTTTGGAGCCATCTGACCCCCAGGGCTCCTCCCAGCCCAGCGAGGGCTGGTTGTGCCTTGAACCTTCTTAGTTAAATTTCTAGTAGGTTTCTAATGGGTTTCTGGTCTGACGGGAGTCTCATTGCCCTGGGACTGGGGGTGATGGTTGTATCACCTGCTGAGTGAAACAGGAGATCTGCCAGGAGGCAAAGAGCTGGTTGCTCAGACCTCAGCACCAGTGTCTCTGAGCAGGGGTCCTGCTGTATTTGTGCGCTAGGGGACTGGACTCCAGCACTAATATTCCAGCATGGATTTTAAACCTTCTGTGGGTGGTTTCAGTGATCCTGGCCTTAGCGATCCCAGCCGCTGTCCTCAATGACTGGATCACAACCTGGTCATTCTGATGTGTGCATCTTGCTGCCCAGAGTGTGCTGATGATGAACCAGAGAGTTTCTTGAGGGAATGATGTTGCACAGACCGAGTACCATCTTACCCAGAGTCCCCATCCTCTGAGATGGTTGCTCGTGAGGCTGCTCTGGCTCCCAGTCTGCATGTGTGCTAGATGAAGAGGCCAAGAGTCCAGGCTTTGGGAGGTACAAGCTCCATCCCATTCTCTTGGGTCCTTGTGATCTCCTTGGCAAGTCATTATCCCTCTGTGCCTCATGATACCTAGTTGTAAGACAGATGTAGGGGTCATCAGATGTACTGGGGAAGGTTTTTCTACTGGTGTCATGCAGCAGTAGGATCTGCAGCATGGTGGAGCATTTACAGCAAGGGCAATACAACTCCTCTCCATAGTGTATGGGGACAACCCTGGGCCGGGCTTGTGCCGCCATCCTCAGTGCACTGGGAAATGATGGGGCTGGGATGAATCTTTCTGCTTGCCCTTCTCAGTCTGGGAAACCTCCTACTGGCAAATGCTTCTGGGTGTGTTTCAGGGTCTTGTGAATACGTGGGGTTGTCCAGGACACTGAAGCAAACTGTTTTTTAAAGAAACCCAAGCGGGACAGTCCTATGCTTTGCTTTGTAGCACGTGACCCACTTGGGATCAGGCAGTCACGTCTGCTCTGTCAAGTCCCAGTTGAGTTTTAGAGCCAGCAGAGAATGACTTGGGAGGCAGCTGGGACGGGAAGGCTCTGGTTAGTGTTCAGGCCTGAGGGAACAAGAATTGAAACGTGTTGGAGTTTGCCTTGGCCATGAAGAAAAGGGAAGTAGAGTTTGGGGAGACTGTTCCGGGAGGGTGTGGAGGTGGTGTGGAGGTGGCCTGATGCCAGACAGGGAAGGTGGTACACCAGTTTGCGCTTTCTGATGGGCCTGGGGTCAGATAACTTCAGTGGTGATGCAAAGATGCAGAACATCATGGGGGAGAGATGTTGGGGGTGATGGGGATGTGATCTCCCCTGTCTGTCCTCACCATGGTGGGGAGAGGAAGCTGCTCTGTGGTTGGCAAGTCTGACCACTTCTCAGTCTCTCTATGCAGCAGTTGTTGGGCAATGGCTTACCTTGGCTCCTCCGCTCTCCCTGCACCATGGATGCGACTTATCCTGAGGCTCTCAACCAGTCTGCCTGGCAGTCACAGTCCCTGCCTTTGCACGGGTGGCCTGTGTCTGCTTGGCACCTGGTGCAGAGAGGAGATTTGCACTCTTCTGTCTTATGAATGGAATTTTTTTTTTCCTACCCAAATGTCTTTTCCCCCCCTTGCCAAGAAAGCCATCTGATCAGCAGCAATTAACAGCAAAGGGCAGTAATGACCTTTATAGTGTGTTCTGTGTGTTGTCTCTGAATGCCTTCAAGAAGAGTGAGCCAGATGTTTGGGGATTCCTGCTCTGCAGAGATAGGGCCAGGACATGACAAAGTGCAGCAGAAGATGCACAGGAGGGGCTGTGCTGGGCAGGCAGTAATGGTCACTCTGCTGAACTTCATGTAGGGCAGACCTCCATGTGCATAGCGTCTGCAAGCAGTGATCCTAACGCTGGTCAGCAGACCAGGCATGGGCTGTGGGACCAGCATCAGGGTCTCCCACCAAGGCTGGGAAACTTGGAGCTCAGCAGCTGACTGTACCTCTTCAACTGCAATAGGTCCTGCAAGCCCCCGTGGCTGTCCAAGCTCTTTCAATGGTTTGATCTCAGCTCTTGTTGTCTTGCTGCTGTTCAACAGCACATCCAGGAAAACGCTGGACTCAGGTACTGCTTTCCCATCCATCACCAATGATTCTCTTTTCATTTGCTTTTTGGGCTTCACCTTTTTAATCCAGCTGTCTCCTGCTTTACAAATGTTCTTTCCTCAATTACTTACACCAAGCTGCAGGGCTGTCTCCATTCATCTCAGGAGCACAATGAAGCTGTGCACTCAGCCAGGGCTTTGCCAGCTGAGCACACAAGAGCCTGCACCAGGAGCTTCCCCCTGCTCTGGCAGTCCCCAGTTCTGCCAAAGGGATTGCACCATGCTTTCACCACCGACCGCATCCCAGGTGGCTTCTGCCCATCTGACACATGGGTCCTCCAGGTGCAAATTGAATGCAGGAGCAGATTGCTCGCCTCAGCCTTCATCAGAGGATGCAGGTCAACACTTCTTATTCCCTCGCTCTCCCCTGGTGCTGGTGTGGGGATTCTCTTTAAAGGGACAGGAGGAAGAAAAGGTGCCTGGCTTTCTCAGAGGAGCAAGTTGGAGAGCAAGAAGCTTGTGTCTGCTTTGCTGCAGCAGCTGTTGAGCTCCTGTCTCATCCATGGGGTATGGGTTGGGGTTGAATATCACAGAAATGATTTGGCTGGAAGAGACCTCTGGGATCATCGAGTCCAACCTTTGCCCTAACACCACCATCTCAACCAGACCATGGCAGTAAGTGCCATGTCCAGTCTTTTCTTAAACACCTCCAGGGATGGGGACTCCACCACCTCCCTGGGCAGCCCGTTCCAATGGTGGTGATGGCTCTCAGTCAATGCCTCTGAAGGAGGAGCAGAGCTCTGCAGAGTGCACATTGCCATTCAGGAGGCAGAAGAAGGACTTCCCAGAGGAGGGAATCCAGTGTCAGCTTGAAGCTGAAGTGCAGTGCTGGGAAGTAGCAGATCCCCTTACTGGAAGGAGGGGCTATGGGGAGAGATCCTGCCCTCCTCTAAGGTCTCCTGATGAGGACTATGCTGTCCTTGTTCCCACTTGGGATTTCAGGCTCCTGATAAGAAATACGAGCTTTTGGAGCGATCCTCTGTGTCCTGTGTCTTAGAACTGCCCTTAGAGCTCCCCTATCTCCATCCCTGAGAGGGCTGCAGGCATGGAAAGAGAGGTCACATTCGAAGGGATGTGCTGAGCTGCTCTCAGGTGCCAGGGCACGCCACAGCCAGCTCTGCTGTGCTACTTCCCAGACTGGGGACCAGCTCAGACTGTTCCTGCACCAAGACTGCTTTATCCCCACCTCGTAAGGCTCTTATCTGGAAGGCTCCCCTCAGATTAAAGCACAGGCAGTCAGTTCCCTCCCTGGATTTATTGCAATGCAATTTTCTTCCTCTAATCTGATCAGAGTGTAAGCTGCTCTTTTCAAAGTGCATGGGGAGGACAGATGTGCATGTCACTGGTGCAGTGAGCCAGGCTGACTGAAAGCAGCTGGAAGGTGTGCTGTTCTTTAGCTTGGTGGCACATCTGACTGTTTTCATGGCTTGAACCCCATTTCTCCTCCAAACCTCTTAGAGCAGCTGTGTGATGTCCCAAGTACACCAACAGTCATAAGGCGAAAGGTTTGCTTTGGAGCAGGGTGAGTTGCGCACCACGCTGGAGTTTGTTGACCTTCCTGGACACCTTCATCAAGCTGGAGGCCAGTCTTTGGTCTGTGACAGCCATGGAGACCCTGGAGTCAGGGGACCAGTGCTGTCCGTTTCAACAGGATCCCAACAGGGGTTGAGGTGAAATCCAAGGATTTGACCTCAGCAGTGTGACTGCCACCCATTCATGGTGGACTGGTTGTTCCTGATGAGCTCATGAGTCCATGGCCATGCTTGGAGCAGGGCTGGAGAAACCAGGGATGAACTTGCATCCCTGCCAAGTTCCTTCTTTGCCTCTGCCTCTTGCTGGGGAGCTGAGACCACTCCTCTCTGCTTGACTGGCTCCCTGTGAAGACTCTCCCAGTCCTTCTGATGGGTGCTCTGGGGGTCAGCCCCACTCAGTGTGTTCTCAGGGAAGGCACATGGGGAGCCAGGGAGGCCTGGTGGAGAGGAGTGCCTGTGGGAGATGCTGGCTATGGGTGTGCTGTGAATCTGACAGGATCTCTGCTGGATCCTTCCCTCACTGGGTGGGCCAGCAGGGACCTGGGGCGGGGGAAGTCTGGAGGAAGATGACTCTCTTGAGATGGGGAAGGGACTGGGGTTAAGCCCTGCCTCCCTGGGCTCACAATCGTCTTTGCTCTCCCCAGCCCAAGGAGCCTGGTGAACACGGTCACAGAGCTGCCACCTGGCTCTGCCCACCCCGCAGCCAGCGCATGGACCTCCAACATCCTCCAGCTTGTGAATAACGGCAGCATCCTGCCAGGAGAGTCACCTCGGAGAGCAGCGTCTGGACTGTGAGTGCTCCGGGCACCGCGGGCAGGGCAGGGTCTCTGAGGCAGGACCCCTGCGGGGTCACGGTCCTGCTCCGTGGGGTTTCTTTGGGGCGAAAGGCAAGAGGAGCCTGTGGGTGTTGGAAGGCTGTGGGCTTCTCCTCTCTTGGGGTGCTGTTGCCCTGTGAGGCGAAAAGAGAGCCTGAGTGCCGAGCAGCAGCAAAGGAGGAGAGGTACTGCTGGCAGGGGAGGAGGAGACAGAGGGCTGTCTGGGGTGCAGAGGTGAGCTGACATGAGGTGCTGGCATGGGCCCCGTGGCCTGGGGCAGAGGATGGCTGGAGGACTCTGTTACTGGTGTGTCTGGGGGCAGGGAGAGCTGCGATGGTGTCTGCTCCGGGTGATGGCTGTGATGCTGGGCAGGGGCTGGGAGAATGCCAGAGCATGGGAGCATCCGGGCTCCTGCTGTGACTGCAGGGCAGAGCCCATGGGGACCAGGCCAGCTGTGAGCCAAGTGGCAAGCAGACCCAGGAGGCACCTGCACCCACCAGGCGCATAGGCACAGTGGGATCTGTGGGTCTGCTCCTCACCCTGGTTTGCTTTCTGCTCTCTATTAGCCCATGGATGTGAGTTCAGCTACATATGTGGTTGTCCCAAGGTTCCTGACTTGCTGTGGGCTAGGTGGGCAAGAGGAGGATGCAGATGCTTGACCCTATCCGGCGAGTAAGAGAAGGAACCCAGCTTCTGCAGGGAACAGCTGTGGCCCTCCTGAGCAGACTCTTGAGAGGTGGTGAATAGACAGGGCAAACCTACAGAGGAATAAATCATATGCCTTCCCCATGTCAGGAGAGGTCTCCTGCCATGACCTAGGATGTGACACCGGCTTCATTGGCAGCTCAGCCAAACCCAGACATTCAAAAGGTCTTGATTTGGCCTCCCAAAGGGAGAAGATGGTCATCAAATCCAGTAAGCATCAAGAGCATGTCACGGGATTTTCCTTCACAGCCCTGGAGCCTTGGTCAATAGCAAGCAGCTGTGCGACCCCCAAGGGGTGGGAGACAGTGCAGGGGCTGGGGTGGGTGCCCTGTCCTGGCCCTGACGCCGCTTAAAAGTAAATAACGGCTTCTCCAAAGAGCATAGGCTGCTGGAGAGCTCATGACTCTCACGGCATGTGGCTTTCTTGGTACAGCAGCTACTAAAACCCTTCTTTGAGTTGTTGTCACAGGAAAAACCATCATGGTTTTTAACCATGTTGATCTTTTTGCTCATCCTCTGGGCCAATGAAAGGGTGTCTTTGTAGCCTCCTGGGACCATTGAGAAAGAAAACACAGGTGGTTTTCCGCATGCTGGCATACCTGGAGGTTTCTCCTTAACCTCGAGGCTCTGGCAAGTGGTGCAGAGGTCTCAAGGAGACTTGGGGATGAGAGTGGAGGTCAGGCATACATGCATGGAGGGATGGGCTGTTGCACCTGGGATGGCTACTGTGTTGGATTGAGGATTGAGGTCATGCACAACTGCAACTCATCCCCTTCTGCACTGCAGAAAAGACCTTCACAGGCTTTCTCCAGCCTTCCTCCTGAACAGCACATGCGCAAACAGCAAACCATCCCAGCGCAAACTGAGCACATGGTTTGGTGAGGATTGAGGCACAGCGATGCTCTGGGTGGCTCCCACGCACTGTAGTGCCAAGGACAGGGGAGAGTGACGTCCTTAGGGTAGGAGAAACCACTGGGAACACCCTGGGGCATTGCAAGGTCTGCACGGCAGCGGGACTGCCCCTTGCCCACAGGACCTGCTGGGCAGAGTGGGAGCACCAGGCCAGGTCCTCGGCTGCGAGAGCACCGGGCAGCAGGAGCAGGGCCTGCACTGGCTGGCCTTCCCCCCTTCCCCGGCAATCACCCGTTTGTCTCTTACCCTTAAGTGCAGTTGCTTAATTTCTCTCTGGGTTCTTTTTTTTGATGTAGGTGACACATGTTTGCTTTGAAGCACTTAATTACCTCTTGGGATGTGTTTCATTTATGCATTAAGATAGAAATTGGGGAGTAGTCAGATTTGCTTTATTTTGCTATATTTTTTCCTTCTTTTTTACCTTCTCTATTTTGTAAGGAAAGGGTAAGGAAAAAAAAATCTACATATACCTCCAGCATTTGTTTGCCCAGCCTCTCTCCTCTGTGCCTCCTAGCCTTTCCCATAGCTCCTAAGCAGAGGAGCGGTGATTGGGAGGAATGGTTGTCCTTGGCAGTCTGTTGGCACGCCATAGCTCCTTGGAAATTGGAAGGTGAATCGCAGTGCCAGTGCCAAGTCCAGCTCCCACACTGCTACCATGGGAGATGCTGGGAGGCAAGCACCATGTGCCAGGTGCTTGAAATGGTGCGGGTTGCAGCCTGACCCTCCCCCCCCACGCCCAGGGAATCACAATCCTGGCTGCAGTGGGCTGTTGAGCAGGCAGGGGGGGACAAGCCATGCCTCAGGCTGCCTGGTGCCCTTGGCCCCTGCCTGGCACACTGGGGAAGTTGTGTCATGGGGGCAGAGACAGGCCTGGTTCTTCCTCTCTGACCTGAATGTGAGAGGAGGAAAGCCCTGGAGATGTCTTTGCTTGTGTTCCTGTGAGGCTTGAGGGTCAGGGCCAAGGATACGTGCACAGGATGTGCTCCTGCCCTGCCTGTGTGACTGGAAGATCCCCACTGCGCTGGTATGGTGGTAGACTCCACGGTAGCATTTGGGGATGCTGAGGCTGCAGTGTGTTGGTCTTTGGGTGTGGGTACCAGCATGTACCCGGTGATGTCCCAGGAGATGGGTGGCAGAGCTCAGGACAACCTGGCTGGGGGGATGCATAGCTGGATTGGCTTCCTGCATCCTTTATAGCATGGCCAGGCAGTGGGTTGGCATGCAGGGTGATGATTCAGTGATGCCCAGGAGGGAGGAGCAGTGGGCATCTCCCTGTTGCTAGAGCTACCCTTCCCACTGTGAAGGACACATCACCGAAGCAGAACACAGTGGTGGGATGCATGGTGCTTCATTGGTAGGAGCCATCTCTGGGTGCCTCTGCCCTCCCGTGTTGCGGGGCAAGCTGGGAATGAAGGACCAGCCTCTCCTTGCACCTCTGCCCACAACAAAGGTGCCCTCTCATCACCAGGTCAGGCTGGCAGCCTTGGCTGGGTTTTGCAGTTGATCATTTTCCTCAAATGTGGAGAGGACACTTGTGCATAGCCAGGCTCGTGCATGCCCACTCCCAGACGAGCTTGCCATGAGCAACCCTTGGCCTGACAACCCTGTGCAGGTGGAGATGGAGCCACTGAGCAGGACCTGGAGCTGCTCTCCTCCATCTGCTCACTCTGTGCCAATGAGGCCAAACCCTTCCTGGCACCGATCTGAGAGTGGCTGGATGCTTCAGCATCTTCAAGATGCAGGATTTTGCTCACGGCTGTCCTCAGCAGGGACCTTCTTGCAGTTTCTGCATGGGGTGCTCAGTGAAACGTGTCTTCAGAAAGGGGCATTGGGTCCTTATCACTAGTCAGGACTTCTGCTTTCATAACCCTTCTTGAAAGTACCAGAAAATCCGGGTGTGACTGCGTGTCTCTTGCCATATGTCTCATCAGCACTCTGGTCTCACTCTGCATTTGCATTTCTGACCAGGGAATTTGGAACCAAAGCAAACCCTTTCACCAGAGACATGACTGTATCGCGGTAATCCTCCTGCTGCCCATTGATTGTGAGAAACCGATAACTCAAATTAATTGAAAAGAAAAAGAAGGGTTGTACTAGAAGCTTCCATCCCTTTGCTGCCTTGTGTCTGTGCACAGAAGCTTCTAGCATGGTTGCTATCTATGCTGGATAATTGCAGAAACCACTCCATGCTCTGACTTTGGGTCTGGAGGTCAAAAGGAGCCCAGGCTGGGCGAGGAGGGGGAGCAGGGATGTATTTGCTGTGCTCCTGCAAGGATTTGCCTGTGTGGCTGGAGGGAGCTGCTGGCCTGCAGTAGAGGGATGGCAGAGCCTTTGTGCATTGTGGGAGAGAATCTGAAATTAAAAACTAAGGAGTGAGACCGATTAAAGATCATGGAGCTCTGAGAAGAGGCAGCTGAGGACTTTTTACTCCTAATGGCCTTCTTTTGTATGTTGAAGAGATGCTTAATCTAAGGCTTCAGCGTTGCTTATTGGACATGTGCTGCAGGCAGAGCCAGTAAATGGGAGCAGGATTACCCTAGGGCTTGGTTCAAAGTCAGGGTCCAGCCTGTTTGGGAAGGACTAGGGGCCTGCTCCCCTACGAAGTCTTGCCTCCTTGAGTACAAAAGGAGGTGGTGGAAGAGGATGAGATAGCGAGTATTTACACTGTTCAGCCCAACACCTACAGAATCACAGAGTCGATGGTTGGAAGAGACCTCCGGGATCAAGTCCAACCTTTGCCCTAACACCACCATGTCAACCAGACCATGGCAGTAAGTGCCATGTCCAGTCTTTTCTTAAACACCTCCAGGGATGGGGACTCCACCACCTCCCTGGGCAGCCCATTCCAACACCTAACGACCCTTTCTGTGAAGAAATGTCTCTTCATTTCTAGCCTGAACCTCCCCTGGTGCAGTTTCAAACTATGCCCTCTTGTCCTGAAAGACCTGGCCCATACCCTCTATGTTTCCTCCTGAGAGAGGAATGTATTCCCTGAGCACATCCGTAATGAAGCACAGCTGCAGACCCATCTTTCCCAAAGCGTTTGGCACAGCTCAGAGCAGTGGTGGTTCTGTAGGGATGAGGGTTGACTGAGGGGGGATGCTCTGAGCTGATGTTCAGCCTGGAGAATTGCTAGCACAATGTGAATAACATGGAGCCATGAAACCTAGCACCTGACTTGCAGGCTCCAGCCCTTCTTTCAAAGGGAAGAGGTCTGGCCTGCCTGCAGAGTCAGCTTCCACATTTGTACGTGATGAGCTTGTGGGATTGTTTTGTTTTTTACATGCCGAAGGCCATTGGTGGAGACATCTGTACTCCTTCTGGAAGCTTGCTTGCTTAGAGACTGAGTAAAAGCAAAGGACAGACTTTAAGACTCCGTGTCTGTTGCCCCAGGCCACATCTTTTCAAAGCAGTGTCAGTGCCCAGACCTCTGCAGATCCATCTTCTGGTGGCACAGAAGTCAAGTACACCTTCTTCCCTGTAGAGAAACCCACAGACACCTACTGGAGCTAATAAATGGAGATCCTAACAGGTGCCTGGCTACCTTCCGTGATAAATAGCAATCCAGACAGCCAGTGGATTTGGGTTGTGTGTAGATAAAAAGGGAAAACTATGGAAGGACAGATGGACAGATGAATGGTTTGTTCTAAAAAATTGAGCTGAATAAATTCAGAGAGGTGAACAGGTGGATGCCGTGGTGGGGAGGATGGGACTGCAGAGGCAGACCTGTAGGGCCAGCTTGGCCAAGGGCAGGTGGATCTGCCACCTCCCGATCCCACACGTCCCCATGGTGCTTCTTGTCAGAAGCCTTGGTGCATGAAATCCACCTCCAGGTCCCTGCCCCAGCGACGGCTCTCTGCTGCAGGGATTGCTGTCCCTTGGTTTTAGGATTTTCTGGTTTTATTCTTTCCTTTCTCCTCCTCAGCTCTCATCAGTGTGACCAGTCCCATTGGGAACAAGTGGACTGGACCAAGAGTGCAGACGTTTTCTGTCCCTTGGCGACAGCCCTCCTGAGAGCACCACCTCCCTCACTCCATCCCTCTTTGCTTGGTTTCCAAGGGCCCACAGGGAGGAAGAGCCATGGCTTTTTGATGCAGCATGCCTTCCTCATGGGAGGCTCCCTGGTCCAAATGGGCTCTCTCTATAGAAAATCCCCTGCACCTTTACTGAATCTCAGCTCCACCACGCTCCTGTCCCCTTCATCACCCAGGGGCTGAACTCCCGCGAAGGCTTCTCACCTATAAAGGACCCTGCAGACACTGTCCCTGCACTTCCACACTCCATCAATCCCTGAGCACCTCTGCTAAGGAGCAGAAAACCAACCTCTCTCTCCCTGGATAGCGGTGGCAAACGTTGAGTAAGGTGGCTCCCAAAAACTTGGTAATGGAGGAACTTGTGCACCAGCAAATATGGGGATTGTTTTGCTGTGGATTCCCACAAGGTCTTTGTAGCCTGGTAGTGCTGTGTGTCTGGCAAGAGAACTTGCCGTTGGGTGTGTGAAGCGGATGCTGGGTGTTGGAGATGGGCACATGTGCAGTCTATAGGTTGGGATCATGAGTAACCTGAACAGCTCACAGCATGAAATCTCTCCTCTGGGAGAGGGGCAGCCCCGTTCCTGGGGGCTCAGAGCACAGCCCCCTACACAGACCAGCCAGAAATGAGCAGCTTGCCCAACACCGTATGCCAAAAAGGGAACAAATGCCCCCAGTCTAGTTTTCTCCCAACCTGGATCCTCCGGTCGGTCTGGCAGAGGGGTTGCCTGGAAAGCACAGGGGACACCGCTGCTCGCTGCCCGTGGATCTGCGTGGCACTGACACCCACCCAGAAGCTCTGGCCCACACTGTGAAGGGGCCGCAGCCACGCGCCGCGAGCACTTTGCTCCCACCATTTCTCACAGCTCTTGTTCTGCTGCCAGCCAGCCTCCGCAGACCTGGAAGCCTTCTTCCCTCTGCCTTCTCCTCCTCCTCTCCTCCCGCTTCCCAGGTTTGAAGAGAGAGCGCGGCTGGGCTATCTGTGCCAGAGACAAGCACAGGAAAATGGTGAATGGCTGGTTCCTGCTCGCAGGCAGGCCGTCTGCTGGGGAAGCTTTAGCTTTATCTACAGAGCCAGGCGCTCCCGGGGCCAGTTCCAGGACCTGCCTTGGGCAGGAGAAGGTGCTGGTGCTGTTCTGGACCCCTTTGCTCCATCTCCAGAGCGGTTGTTTTCCTTCCAAGCAGCACTGCAGCACTCGCATAAGAAGGGATTTGCAATGCAGAGAAAAACCTCCCACCCGCCACTCGGCAGCGTGTGGGCTGAGAGCAGAGCTGGGAGCAGCTGTGCCACTTTGCTTTAACTGCTTGGTCTCAGCAGTCCTCCTGCTTGTGCCCTCTGGGCTCAGCCGCTTTACAGCGTGTTCTGGGTCAGCTCCTGGCTCTGGGACCCTGAGCCTGCTGGGTGGACTTGTGGTATTCCTCCTGGGACCCTCAGGCAGTGAGCCCAGGGACCACGGAGAAGATGATGTCCTGCTCCCAGCTGGTTTGGGGCTTGCTGCTCCTTGCAACATGCTTTATTATCCTCAGTCCACTGAGAAAGAGGGACAGGACTGCTAGCTTCGCTTTGTGCCTTCCTTGGAGTCCTGGGCATGAAAAGCACTATAGAGGAGGTAGAAGCAGATGTAAGACAGTGAGACTTTGTGTCTGTGATCCAGCAGATCGGTGTGATATACTAGAGAAAGCAGGTGGATGCTTTGGCAATGGGGCACCAGGGAGAGGGCCTGGAGGAGTCAGTGGTGTCACAGGTTAGTCCCACACCAGAAGGGAGGACAGCGCTCCTGGTCCCCTCAGGTCTGAGAGTACTTTGCATTCGTGCTGGGAAAATGAGGGTGGCTGGTGGAGGCTGGTTTTGAAGGGACAGTGTGTGCTTGGTCTTGGCTGTCCCCTACACTGGGCTGGCAGAAATTCAAGCAGGCTAAGTGGGAGGGGGCACTGTCTGCAGATTTGGAAACCAGTGCTGACCACATGTCCTCTCCTGGGAAAGCCACCATGCTCTCTGGGGAAGCTTTAGTGTTACCTACAGGGAGACAGAAACCATCTGCCCAGCACAGAGTAGCTATTTGTGACCTTCTCAGTCTCCTCTCAGTGGGGCAGGAAAGGTTTGGATGATCCCAAGGTCATCCTTTCCTGGGGGTTGTGATGTGGGACATCATAGTGCTGCTGCTTTGCACTTTGGGCTGCTGGCCCTGCCTCCAGCCTGGAAAAAGTGGGTTGTGGTGGCTTATGTTTCTTCCCCTGAAACTGAGGGTGAGCCTGGGGATGATCTGCAGGGAAAGTGCTGTAGTTGTTTGGCTCCAGGTGCCCCTGAGCCCAGGTGGGACAGGCATCACCTCTGCGGCACTGACTAAGGAGCCCCAGAGCACATCCCCATCTCTCCTCCCACCCTCATTCACATGATACCCAGCTGAATGCAGAGCCTGAATCCCGTCTCTAGGCAGTGGGAGAAGAGGGAGGACCTTCTCTTTCCTGAGCTGTCACACTGCACTGTCACCTTGAAGACTGAGAGCAAGGGACCCACTGCTAGCAGCTGGGACCACTGGAGTCCCAGCTGCTGAAGACATTGAAGGACACAAGCCATACCATGAAAGCCCAAAGGGTTTATCTTCGAGGAGCTAAAGGGGCTTTCATTGCTCCCCTCTTGGTTTGCAAACAGCTGCTGGGTTGCTTTTGCCCCTCTGCACTGGGGTGTGCTGGGTTTCTGGGTAAGCTGGGAAGAGGGCAGCTGAGGACATGGTGGCTCAGTGCAGCGGGGTCTGCATGGCTGCGATTAGGGGGATGCCATGCAGGCTCTGGCAGGGATGTAGTTCCTCCTTGGGAGGCTCTGCCCTGAATGGGCAGGTGCTGTGGTGGAGACGAGAGAGGAGAGGGGATGGTCTGAGATCATTGCCTTTTGCCAGAGTAAAAGGGAGAAGAAAACTGCCCTCCCCAGGGTAGGGCTGCAGGAGGGGAGGAGTTGCTGTGCCTTGCAAGGGGAGGCAGGAGACGACCTCCCATCCTCTTGAGAGCTCAGACCACCTGGGACCTCGCTGGAGGGATGTGTTTTCTTGCTTAGAGCACAACTGTCAATGGAAAAGTCTCGGCACAGACTTCAGTGCCCAGAAACACTGTGGGTTGGGACATTTTGGAGAAGATTTTTAGCTGCAGCAAAGAAATTTGGCAGCTTGGAAGCAATCTAATCATCCTCCTCCCATATGCTTGGTTCTATTTAAAAGGGAGCATGTACCCAATTCCTTCCGACCAGCACAGTGACATTTCCAGAGTGCATTTGGAAATAAATTTGGCATCCGTTGTCAAACTCTCAGATTGAGCCCAGTGCGGATAATTTGGGCTCTGATGCCTTTGCCTCTGCAGAGCACCTTTGCCTGCTGACAGATCCTGAAGGCAGCAATGGCAGGGTTTGCTTCCTGCGGCTGGGATGACACGGGTGCTGGCCGGGCTTCAAGGGCTGAAGGGCACGAGTGATTTGGTTACTGGCTGGTGGCTCAAGCCCCTTTTCAACAACTGCTAAAGCTAGGGAGGCCATTCCCGGCTGGCTCTATGCCTGTATCTCCCGGACCGCTCTCTTCCCAGCATGGGGGCAGAAGGAGCTGCGGATGCTTGGGCTCGTCCTGCCGGCCTCCTGGGAGAGACAGGGCAGCCTCCTTACCCTTGCTCACTAACAGAACACCTGTCCTTCTCCAAGCTCTCTGCTCTCCAGAAACCGCTCTGAAAACGGTCCTGCCTCCTCCTGCTGAGTGCCCTGCCCAGCCCGGGGTGACAGGCTGCGGAGGGGCATTTAGGGTCTCCCTCTCCCGTTACGCACCAGCCGCCTGGAGGTCTGAGATGATGCCCCAGTAAGGTGTGAGCAATGTCGTGCACGGCAGCACTGCCCCGCACTGTGCTGGGTGCTGTGCACAGGCATAATGAAGCCCGTCTCCAGCTGTGCACAGGTGAAAACTGGCAGGAAAGTAGGTGCCACTTGTACATCCCTTGTGGGAGCACGCGTCGGGTCCCTGGGCAGGCTGGCAGGGCTGTCTCCATCCTGCAGACGTGTCTCCACTCTCCCCAGGAGAGGTGAGCGTGGGTCTTCACGTCCCGGTCTTTGGTCTCTGCCTGCAGCTGCCCCTTACTCCCTCAGCTTGAGGCCGTGGGTGAGGTGGAGACCGGTGGGTGCTCCCGAGGGCAGCGTGGGCTCTGGGGCTGCACTGCACCCCTGGGGAATGTCACTGATGGTGACAGCAAGGGGCAGCGCCAGGTGGGTAGGAGGAAGTTTGGAGGTGAGTTTTCCTGGGATTCTGCACACACACAAGGTTCGGTGTCATGTCAGCCTGTCTCAGCGTGTTAGATCGGGGTAGATGGACTGTATCTAGAAATGAGACCAGGTGCCTCATCTCTGACCAGGAGCTGTTCCCTCCCCTCACCCACAATCCCAATTCCTGCTTGGTCCCTCTGGCCCTGCCAAGCCCTGCCCTGCCCGGGGTTTTGACCTGAACTGGTGTGGGCTGCGGCTGCACAGAGGTGCGAGCACACACGGTCACCCGTCCAAGGGGACCCTCTTTCTCCCTTCCTCTTTCTTCCTCCTGGTTTTGGTCTCCCCCAGTGCAGCAAAGGGGCATTGGGGTGAGGATGGAAGAGTAAAGAGGGTTGAAAGCATATGGTCGTATTAATGCTTTGTCTCTGCCTCCTAGCTATACATGTTCCTTCTCTGCCTATGCCATTAGCTTCGTTAGCACCACTGGAGTGGTGGATTATATCCAGTGAGCTGTGCAATGAACCACATTGCTTGAGTCAGTTTTAAGGATTACGGTGAATTATGTAGATCAGAATCAGACAGCAATCCAGGCATGGCCTGATGTCTCAAGGGGGTGACAGGGCTGTAGCTTTGCCATTCAGGAGGTTTGCTGTGATCTAATTAGATGTTCACACAGAGCCTCCTGGCCACAGCTCAGCAAATGCCTGCCCACATTTACCACTCCCCTCTCTGTGCTCAGCTTTGCTCAGTCTCTGTAAACAGCTGGATCTGGGCTAGGCTTGGGGACAGAAAGGGGCTGGATATGTTGTGATTAGTGCGCAGATGGCAGAGGGTCCTGGAGCCACGGAGGGAGTGAGGAAGGAAATAAAGGTAGGAAATGAACAGATCCCTCTTGGCACCAGGTAGGAGGTGAGACCTGACGTCTCCCTTGGCCCAGGCTGAGCAATGCGGGGGTTGCAGGGACTTGCCTGGGTGCAGGCTGCACCTCTGCTCCCCACGGTGCAGTGCCATGCAGCCAGCCGGCTGGGCAGGGGTCGTGCGCTGCAGCAGACACGCAGCTCTGCACTGCTCCCGCCCAACTGGGAGCACGGCTCCCTGCTCCTGGGTGTGAGCTTTCGCTGGGTCAGAGGAGGACCCGAGGGTGAAAAAGGCAGGATCCCTCACTGCAGGGGAGAGATGGAGTTTCTTCCATGGTCCTGATCTAGATCCACTGACCTGCACAGTCCTTCTGGGCCATCCTGGTCCAGTTCAGACACGTCAGCTGTCTGCACCTCCCCAGCGCTCGCTTCCCACTGACCAAGGCAGAAATACATGGTACGTCAGAGTCTGAAACTGCGCCAGGGGAAGTTCAGGCTTGAAATGAGGAGGCATTTCTTCCCAGAAAGGGTGGTTAGGCGTTGGAATGGGCTGCCCAGGGAGGTGGTGGAGTCACCATCCCTGGAGGGATTTAAGAAAAGACTGGACGTGGCACTCAGTGCCATGGTCTAGTTGAGATGGTGGCGTTAGGGCAAAGGTTGGACTCGATGATCCCAGAGGTCTCTTCCAACCTCATCGACTCTGTCATTCTCTGATTCTGTATTTTTTCCCTGGCTCTCTCTTTGAACCCATTTGCTTCTCCATTGCTCTGCAGTGATATGCTGTGCGCTGGCAGTAAAACCCCAGCAGAAGCCCAACTCCCAGCACTGCCCTGACCACAGCCCTGTGGCCCTGGGGGTAGGCGAGCAACCCGTGCTGAGCCTTGGGGAGGGCTCGCCAGTGGCCAGCACCCTCTTGCCAGCGCCCTGGGTGTGCTCAGTGCAGAGGAGTCCGGGCAGTGGTCTGAAAGGCTTGTCCCAGGGCTGGGGCTGCAGCATGTAACCAGTCCCACTGAGCCAAATGCCAAGGTCGGCTGGAAGGGGGAGGTTTCTGATCTTGGCCAGTTTTGGATTTCCTTGGCTGAGGTGAGCATCATGCTGGCCTCCTGCCAGGCACAGCAAAGGGCTCCTGCCTGTGCCTCGGGACAGGCTTGAAGGCTTGAGATCAGATTAAAACATTCTTGATCCAGGAGATATCTGGACAGAGCCCTGTCCTGCTCCTCCAGGCTGATGTCTGCTGGGGAAGCCTGGACAGACTGCTCTGGAGAAGGGATATTGTCTGGGCCTTTGGCCTCCCTGGAAGGGCTCCTCTGGCTGCCTTGGCCCTTCCTTGGGTCTGTCGCCTTTCTTCTGCAGCACTTCTGTCTCCGCTGTAGTGAGGTGGAACGCCGCCAAGCACCCTGCTGCCAGCCAGCTCTGCCTCGCCACCACCACCATGGTTCTGCCTGCCTGCTGTTCCCCCTGCCCTCTCACCCTCCATATCCAGCTCCTGTCAATGTGCCTGTTCCACCACGCTCGGCCCCAATCTCCCATGGCCTGCCCTGGCTGAGCAGCAAACACCCATGGCCCCTCGGACCAGCTCCCCACACTCCCCCAGGACAGCAAAAGGGTTTGCAGATCAGCTGTGAATACTAGCTCCCCTTGCTTTTTTTAGTTTAACTGAAAGAGCTAAAATCAAAGTGTAGGAGAAGTAATAAAAGAAAGTAATGTGGATCTGGAGAATGAGGTGGTGAAGCCTTCATGGGCTACCAAGAAAAACGTTGCAAGGCCAGCTTTTGGTTCAGCGGCTGATGATCCCCATGTGTGGATCAGGCTCCAGACTGAAAGGTACCTCATTTTCCCAGGCCAGCTTCCACCCTCCTGAGCAACCTTTGAAAAGCCTCCACTCATTTGGTCAAGTCCGTGAGCTTTGAGCAGCCCTTGGAGAAATGTGCTGAATGGGTCCAGTTTCATTCTGGCAGCAGGGTGTGAGCTGGTGCTCTCTGTGCCTGGGGCTCTCTGTCCCCAGAGGAACCCTGCTCAGGCTGGAGAGCAAGGGCGGTACTGGGAAATGGTTCTGAATCATGAAACCAAAGGTGTCTGAGGATGGCCCGGGGAAACGTACACATGTTCGCAGCCTGCTTTATCCACTGCTTTGCTAGAATAGATCCATCAAGATTAAATGAAGTGACACTTGCCCTGGTATCTCTTTTTTGTCCCTGTTGTTCTTTTTAGCATTGGACTATAAATTGTCCGCCTTGCCCAGGCACTGAAATGCTCTCCTCCTTCCCTGACTGCTGGAAATAGAGTCAGCCTGAGGCTGTTGCTTAGCGGTACAGAGAATACACTACCTCAGCAGCACCTCCTGTCCCAGGGTTTCAAAGACCATCCAGGGATGAGTGAAGCGAGCTTGACAGTCCTCCTGCAAGCCAGTTCATTGGGGCAAAAGGGAAACTGAGGCACGCTGAGAAAAGTGTGGATAGCTGAGACTGACTCACTGGACAATGCTGCCAGCTCTCAGCCTCCCAGACCTGCTCTGTTCTGGGACTGTGATGGCCCCACTTGCACCCCAGGCAAAGCAGGGCTCTGCGAGTGGCTGGAAGCTCAGGGGCCAGGGAAGCCGAACGCCGTCCTGTGCTGCTCTTACCCTGACTCCTGTCCCAGGGCTGAGGCCAGGATAGCCGAGAGCCCAAGTAAGTCTTGTAACTCTGTGTCAGGAAATAAGGAAGGCGAGTCCTGCGAGGCAGGTCTGTAGCAGTGAACAGAGCGTTTCCTGACTTGCTGGGGCTGCCTGCGCTGAGCATCCTTTCAGATCTCTCACCTTGGAGGCTCCTGCCAGACGTCTGCACCATGGCTGCAGCACAGCAGAGAACGAGCTGGTGGTTCACAATTGTTGAGCTCTAGGCAGAAGATGTAGGGAGAATCCATACAGAGACCATTGCATAAAGTCTCGGATGGAGAAGGCATTAGTCTAGCCCAGAATTACTTTGGCTTCAGCTGTAGCAGTGCTGGGCATGGGTCTGTTCCTGATTAGTAATCGAAAGCCAGAGTAGCTATTGACATGAAGCAGAGTAACTTCAGCATGGGGCATCTCTGCTCCTGGGCCAATATCCATTCCTGCCTCAAACCCTGAAAGGCTGAGGCATCTTCCAGGCGCAACACTCCCTGGATCCCCTCCAGCCCGAGGTCAGGAGGGAGGAGGGCTGGCTGCAACAGACGCTCCTGGCTGCCCAGCAGCACCTCTGGCTCCTCCAGTGGGAACCACCCACCTTTCTGGCCTAAAAGAAGAGAGGGGAGAGCAAAACCTGGGATGAGCACACCCCGAAACAGGAAAGGTCTGGCTAGGCTGGGTTATTTAAAAGGCCTGTGAACAAATGGGTGACAGATGTAGTCTCCATGACAACCCATAGCTGGCTGGGCAGGAATTAAAGGGCACAGTGCTTCAATGGACTGTCAGCATCTTCGATTCATCTACTCCTGGTAACTTGGGTAATTACAGATGCACTTGAAAATGTGCAGATCCAAACATGTTCTTGTTTTAAGCTCTTTGGAGATAAGCGAATACAAGGACTATCATCCAAAAGGCTTATCTTCTGCTAGAGCTCCTGCCTCCCAGTGATGTGCCTCCCCGGTCATTCCCTGGGCGTGGAGGGTGGTGGATATGAATGACGAGACCTTGTCTGTTTGTTCTCCAGGCAGCTCAGTGGAGGAGGAGAGCCGCTGGTGCCAGCACACACGACCTCTGTGTTTTCTGCTGCGTTGTGTGGTAAACTGGTGGTTCACAAAGAATGCTCCGGGCTCCGGGCCAAGCAAATTAGCTGTAATAGGTAGAGAGCAATTAATGGCAGGTTTAACTGAACACCATCTCACAAAGGCTCTGCCCCATGGCGTGGGTTTCCCCCACAGTAAGGACCCAAGTCTGAGGGATTCCTTACGTCGGAGAGGTTCATTACCAAATGGCTGCTCAGCTCTAAACAAGGACAGCTGAAAGCAGAATCTGCCCCATTTAAATTGGTGAAGGGACTTCATCAATATGAGGAAGAAATAAATGGAGACCAGTCTCTCCTCTGAAAAAAAATCTTTCGCCTGTTATTACTATAATAAGTCTCCAAGTCATGTGTCTGAAAGTGCTGAAGGGAAAAATCTATTTTTCTCCCTGTTTTTTTAGGCTGCTGCCTGTGCAACAGTCGCTCTGCAGTCGCTGTGCTGGGCTCTGCGTAGAGGTAGCCAGTTTTTCCTGTTGTTTGTGTGGGTTTTTCACATGGCAACGGCAGAGAGAAAAATCTTTTTTTTGAAGAAGCAGCAAATGTGATTGTAAAAAGCAACACAAATTTGCAAGGAAGAGAGGGGAAAGGGGCAGGAGCACAGACATCAGTGTACCCCGCTCCTTTCTCCATTTTGGGACCACTGCGGTTGTTGTGCAGTTCTCAGACAGCCAGGCCTGGGGATGTGGTCTTCATTGTCTACTCCAAGGACAATGGAGTAGACCCAAAAAGAGACCCCAGCCTGGGGCTGCCTGGGTGGGTTTCCTAATGGCCAAGGCAGAAGCAGATCAGCCTGAGGCTGAAATTTTCTGGGGAGGCTCCAGGTATGCTAGAAAGGATGAGGGCTTTGGATGCCTTCGTCCTCAGGCATCCTTTGGAAAGCTGAAATAGGAAAGGGAAGGGAAGAGGTCTGGCTCTGCCTGGCCACTGGGAGCTGTGTGGAAGCTCTGTGCTGCCAAACGAGTGCCCTGAGCCTGCAGGAAAAGTGCTGGTGCTAAATATGTCCAGCGCTGATGCAGTTCGGGTGTGCTGGGTCTGGTGTCTGCAGGGAAAGGTGCCACCCGACCCCCCCACCCCACCCCATGCAGTGCAGCCACGACCACCCCATGTAAGGGCTAAGGACTGTGAACACCTCCCTTGCTGCTTGTACCAGGCTTCTCCTTCCCAATCCTCCTTGCTCCGGCCCTGGCCACGGCTGCAAACCATGTGCAGGCTCCAGGCACGCTGCTCTGCTCTCTGCCCACCAGGCTGTAACAGCCCGCCATGCTCCCTTGGGAAACTGTTCCCTTCTTCGGTCCATCACATCACTCCCACGGCTGGTGCATGCGTCACTTTTTTTCCCCTTCTTCATACAACTGCCCTTTAGATATTTATATAGTTTTATCATGTTCCCCCTCAGGCATCATCTTTCTAGGCTATACAAATTAAATTCCCTTAGTCTCTGCCCATAAGTCATCCTCTCCAGTCCTTGTATCAATTTGGCTGCTGTATGCAGGATGCTTTTTCTCTTTTCTGTGTGCGATGTCTCTCTCCCTGTAAAAGCCACACTGGGTATTGTAGGGCACATTTACTACCACAGTGTAAAAATAGGATTAGGACTTGTTTTGTCTAGTGAAGGATCATTCTGGGCTCATATCTGCAAACAAGCTGCCTTTCAGCAGGCTCATAGCTCACTGCCACCCAGGTGTTTCCAACTCTCTAGTCCATGATCGCTCCCTAGCTAACCATGTGCTCGCTTCTCCCAACACTGCCCATCCTCCTTCCCAGCTGTGAGGGTCTTAGTGCGAACCCTGAGTGCCAGTCTTGGTGTGCACCCATCGGGAAATCCTGCCTGGATCTCTCTGGATGCCCTCTTGGCTTGGGGTGGCCAGCAGATGCTCTTCTGGCCCCTGGCTTGTGGTAGTCCCTCATCTGAGCACTCACAGAATCACGGAATCGATTTGGTTGGAAGAGCCCTCTGGGATCATCAAGTCCAACCTTTGCCCATGTCAACTAGACCGTGGCACTGAGTGTCACGTCCAGTCTTTTCTTAAAGACCTTCAGGGATAGTGACTCCACCACTTCCCTTGGCAGCCCATTCCAATGCCTAATCACCCTTTCTGGGAAGAAATGCCTCCTCATTTCTAGCCTGAACCTCCCCTGGTACAACTTCAGGCCGTTTCCTCTTGTCCTATCACTGGTTATTGGGAGAAGAGACCAACCCCCACCTGGCTACACCCTCCTTTCAGGTCGTTGTAGAGAGCGATCAGGTCTCCCCTCAGCCTCCTCTTCTCCAGACCCAACACCCCCAGCTCCCTCAGCCGCTCCCCATCAGACTTGTGCTCCAGACCCTTCACCGCCTTCGTTGCCCTTCTCTGGACTCCAGCACCTCAAGGTCTTTCTTGTCGTGAGGGGCCCAAAACTGAACACAGCATTTGAGGTGCGACCTCACCAGTGCCGTGTACAGGGGGACGATCCCTGCCCTAGTCCTGCTGGCTACAGCATTCCCAATACACGCCCAATACATGCTGTTGGCCTTCTTGACCACCTGGGCACACTGCTGGCTCATGTTCAGCCGGCTGTCAACCAACACCCCCAGGTCCTTTTCCGCTTGACCACTTTCTAACCACTCGTCCCTAAGCCTGCAATGCTGCATGGGGGTTTTGTGGCCAAAGTGCAGGTCCCGGCATTTGTTCTTGTTGAACCTCATGCTGTTGGTCTCAGCCCATCGATCCAACTTGTCCAGGTCCCTCTGTAGAGCCCCCCTACCCTCCAGCAGATCAACACTCCCACCTAACTTGGTGTCATCTGCAAATTTACTGAGGGTGCCCTCAATCCCCTCGTCCAGATCATCTACGGAGATGTTAAACAGCACCGGCCTCACCCACCTCATGTACCTGGTGCTCTTGCTGCAGGCAGCTGGGCAGTGCCCGGTGCCCTGTGAATGTCCCACCTTGGGCATGGTGGAGGCATCGCCATTCTGCCAGATACACCTGGCTTGGTTACCGGGGGGGCAGTTTGGGGAGTGCAGGGGAAGATGGAGTGGTCAGCCCTATAGCTACAATTTCTGATCAGCAGTTTGCTTGCGAGCACTTGGGAAAGGCAGCTTGCAGGAGACGTGACTGCGAGAGGCCGAGAGCACATTGTTTTGTCCTTAGCCTGTCAGTGAATCCCTCACTGGAAATGGCGGTGATTAAATACTTGCGTTTTCTACCTCGGACACCTGCAAGCCCGCAGCTATGGTGGCAGTGCTCAGTGCTGTTTTCTTCTGCGGACACTTGGCTGTGGCAGAAGAAGGGACAGGAAGGAAAACATGTTACATTGCCTACCCTCTGCGGTGTGACAGAGGCCACGCCACGGCAGTAACAAGTGCTTGACAGAGGATAAACTCATTCACACAGCAACTACGTTCCATTTTATTCATATTTTCCCCCAGAAAATTAGATTACATCTCCAGCTGTTGCTGCTTTTTTACATTCAGTATAAAGCTGGCTGAGTAATGTGTGCTGATGGGGTGCCCCGAAGCAGTGCTGGCAGGATTTGCATGCCTACCTAGCAGAGAGCCTGGCTCTCGCCACCTCTCCCAATCTGCCGTGATGACCACATGGTCACAGAGTGACCTCTTGGGAGAAACTCTTGTAAATTTGGGAGTTCCCATCAACCAAAAGGGTTTCTGTAATTCCTGCCACCACATTTGGAGTTTGTCCTTATATTTTGTCAGGCTGTATATTCATCCGGATCTACTCCTGGGGAGCAGCTGGCTTGCTGGGGTGCAGCGAGCTGCCTCGGGGCTAAGGGCACTCTTATGGAGAGAAGGGGGATGAGCTGCCCTGTGCTTCCAGCTGGTGGATTTGCAGCTGCCGTGTTGCAGTCCTTCCTCCTGAAGGATTTTGTTCTTCTCCTTTGATCTCTCCCTTGTTCTTCTCCTGACCTCTCCCTCCATAGGCCAGCTTGGGCTTCTCTCTTGGTTGTTCCCTGCAGGGTGTCTTCTGAGATGGTGGTGTCTGCGATCTGCATAACAACTGGGATGGATTGTTCCATCCTTTAATATCCTTCACACCTCCCTTCACCCGTGTTGCTTACTGGTGGTTGTAACCTCCCCTCCGAGGGCTGGTGGGTTGTTGATGCAGCATCAAATGCCTGTAGCTGTGCGAGGCTGGACCTGGCTCTGCATGAACACTGGAAGCTACAGTCACTGCCAGGGACAGCAAGGCAAGAGGAAGTTGTGTGGCTTCAGCAAGCGTAGCGGGAGTCTGAAAAGTAGGCATTTCAACCTTCATGCTGTCGTGCTCTGGTTGGGAGCCACCCTCCTGTTCCAAGGATCCCACAGGTCCCACCATGTAGGGAGGCCTCACCCAGCACTCAGTCGCAGAATCACAGAATCAGTTTGGTTGGAAGAGCCCTCTGGGATCATAGAGTCCAACCTTTGCCCTAACACCACCGTGCCAACCAGACCATGGCACTAAGTGCCACGTCCAGTCTTTTCTGAAACACCTCCAGGGATGGTGACTCCACCACCTCCCTGGTCCGCCTGGTCCCCGTCACACTCCCTGTTTAAGTGCCAACACTCTGAAAAGGCTCAGCTTGCCCATTTCCAAGCACCCACGGTCCTGTCTGCACCTCCCCAGCTGCAGTCTGGCAGGGACATCCGTGCACCACACACCAAACTGGTAGAAGGGGCTGTTTTCCACTGCCCAGGCACTGAGCACCCTGCGATGCCCTGGGCTCTCACAGCTGTCCCTCCTCATTGCACCATGCCCCTTCCAGCCTTCACCAGCCATCGGTGATCTCAGGCGTTCCGAGGATCCCTTGGAACACCACCATGTTACAGTCTCTCTTTCATCCCTGTCATCTCCGTATGTTTCATCTTGGAAAGCTTGATTTTAAAAAGCATCTCATGAGACATGATGAGAGGATTATAGAGGTCGAGTTAATAATGCATTTCACTTTGCAGCTTCACTTTAAGCAAAAACTGGCTGGGGTGAGCTGCCTAAACAGGTGGGGACCTGTGACCAACTTGTATGGCTTGTAGAGCTTTCCAAGACATTAAAGTTAATTAAGTACTAATTAACTGAAATACTCTGAAGTATCCCTGTCATAGCAACCTTGTGTATCAGAGCCTGCCTGATTTATATTCATGTAAGTTCACTTTTTACATCAAGGCAGTCTGCTTTATGGATTCACTGCAGCTTCGTGTTGCATAGCTAACCTGCCTGCAGGCTGATGGATCGGATAGGAGCATGGCCCCCATTCAGGAAGGGAATCAAGTGTGTTTATAATCAGAGACTTGTGTTGAGCTGAGTGGAAATGAAGCACATGCATGGGAGTCCGCTAGATGCCCACCGTGGCCAGTAAAGCAGTCGTAGGGAGCCCGACAGGACCTGTCTCTGGCCGCCTCAGCTCTCCTTGGAGACACCAAGCACATCACGTCTCTCATCGGTGCCTCTTGCATACGCCAGCGCTGACCCCGAGCCCGGCAGGGACCCACCGTGTTTGATGGTGAAGCGGGTCTGAGTGCGGTCGGCAGGAAAGGCACAGCAGTTGTGGTCCAGGCAGCGAGTGCCTGTCAGCCACACAGCTCTGCCTTGCTCTTGCACGGTGGCATCCTGCATATTCGGGACTGCTTGAACCCTTGTACTTTCATCCTCTTTTCCCTTGAAGGGGAAGATCTCTGCGGGATTTGTCCTCTTTTAAATCTGCCGGAGCAGCAGTCTGAGTCTTTGCTCTGCCTCGGTGCTTCTCTGACTTCCGCTCACTGTC
Source organism: Cariama cristata (assembly GCF_000690535.1). NCBI lineage: Eukaryota > Metazoa > Chordata > Aves > Cariamiformes > Cariamidae > Cariama > Cariama cristata. The sequence continues at coordinate 46,490 of NW_009593323.1, forward strand.
TGGTCACATTGAATTTGACGGGTTCTTTTGATGTCTCTGTTTAATTCAGTCAGGTGATGCCAGAGAGGCTTTCTGCCTGCCAGAAAGCAAAGAGTTACCTCTTTAATGTCTGTGTAAGCCTTTGGGAAGAGTGGAGTTGGGGAGATTAATTCTGAAATGAAAAACCCGCTCTTTGCATTGACAAGGTTGGCTGGAAAAGGAAACCATTAAATTATTGGAAAGACAGCCACTCTGGGCAAGGCAGAGAACTGGGGTAGCACTTGTAGGTTTGAAAACGTAAGAGCTGGTGCAGGAGCAGAGGACAGCAAGGAGGAGATATGATGTGTTTTAAAACTCATCAGATTGATTCTGATCTCAGTGGCAGGAGTTTCTCTTGGAAGCAAGGCTGCCAGGGTATTCCTGCCATGCCAGACCTGAATCCAGCTCTCCGGATTTCAAGGCTGTGTTTCAACAGCTCTAGATTAAAAGCACTTGTGAGTTTCTGCTCGAGGGATAAGACCAAGGTGAAATCTTGTTTCCCAAGCTTTTGCAAAGCTGTTGGCGTCAACAGGAAAAGTACAGCATAAGAGGATGGAGCGGAAGCCTGGATAGCTCAGTTCCTACCTGTGCTGAGTGCTAAAACATTTGGGCAGGGCCAGCTGAGCCCAGGGTGTCTGCAGAGTACAGCCCAGCAAATACAGAATTGACAAAACTGCAAAAAAAAAGTAGGGAAAATCCCTGAGCGGGACAATTGGTCTCCATCCCTTTGAATAGCACAATTTAACCATCCTTTGCTTTTATTCAGTCATAAAACATCACTTTAAAAAGCAAGAGAGCAAAAGTGCATATTGCTATGCATGCATGAGGGAGAGAGAGAACAGATTTTCTGCAAGACCAGCAAAGGATAATTAGCAGTTTAGCCATTATAATCCGATACATGCCCTGCCCCCAGCTTCTTCCCTGGTGTGTATAGTTGCCGTGGGTGCACCTTGCTTGTCTCCTCACCGTGCAGGCACACATGCCATCCTGGTGCGCTTCATTTCCTGGCTGTCTGGAGGAAGCTCATCTGCCCTGAGGTGTACATCGTCCTGGGCACCTTGCTCAGGAAGGACGCTGCCAAGGCAGGGGCTGAGCCAGGCTCAGGCTGGGGACAGGAATGAATTTCAGTAGATAATGGGGACTAGGAGAGGGCATCACAAAATGAAGGCTGCAAAGGTTGTGTCCATGCAAAAAACTCAGGGAGGTTAGGGATGTCTGCCAGGACCAGGTTCCTTCAAAGGCCTGTATTGAGCCACTGTGAAGATCTGCTGTTCTTGATCAGGTGACGGGATCAGGGCTGGAGATGGTCTTTGCAACTAGGCTTGAATCCCAGACCTGCTGAAGACAGGCATGACCGGTCAGTGCTGACCAGCACCATCTTTTCCCAAGCAGATCAGCCCTCTCTGGTGCCCGTCTGTATCCCGATTGCCAAGTTCTCCTAGGACACAGTGAAAGGGCTGTGTCTGCTGGCAGCGTTACTGGATCTAAGGCGGTTGATGCTGCCAGACGAGGATGGGAGCTTGGTGGCACAGGGGCACCAGCCTAGGTTGGTCCCTGGGCAACACTGAGGACGCTGGAAAGGGAGAGCTCTCCAAAGGTCAGACTAGCGCTGATCAGAAAAGTCCTTTTAGTTTTCAGAGACAGAAACTGTCCTACACTAATGCCAATTAAATTTTACAGGCATCTGAAAATTTAATCTGAGTTTAATCTCCTTTGCCAAAGCCATGAGTCTCTGATAAATATTTTATTTTCCTCCAAGTAAAGAGGCTTTGGAATAATTAAAGGAAATGATGAGTCCTTTACTCCACTCGAGCCCCAGAAGAGGCACAGACACGGCTTGTCCCCAGCTCTCACGCTCCCCGTGGTGCCAAACCACACAGCCAGCCGCTTGCCGCACTCTGCATGCCTTGTTGAGCAGTTTGTGAAAGCTGCCTCTGCAGATAATGAGAGAGTTTTGCTGGTTGCAGCAACATTTGAAGAAGGAAGAGAGGAAGGCAGTTGAGGAGGCCACTGCTTTCTCTTTGGAGGGTTCATTTTTCCCTCAATGAAAGAAGTGGTCGCTTTCCTGGTCATTCAGAGATTGTGCTTGCAGCACAATGGCGTGCTGTGTTTGGCATGCTTCATCGACGCTTTCTGCTGTCCTCCAAGGGGGAAATTTTAGAAAGCATTTTTTTTCAAAACCCACTACAGTTTATGGGAAATGCAGCAGCAATTAGAGATGCTATAGGTGGGATTTCAGATAGGTAAAGATCTTCCCACCTTGCTAAGGGAGGGAAGAGTTTTCTGTAGACTCATGGCCACTGTTTCTTACTTGATAAATGAGCAACAGTAGCTGCAGGAAGATGAATGTGAAGGAAGCAGGCTTTCCAAAGAGGACACGTGCAGTCCTTGGTGCCTGAGCTTGGCGGAGTCTGGCCGAGTTATAATGGCTTTGTCATGGAGCAAGTGACTGCACTAAGCAGAGAAATGATATTGTCACGAAATCTCCATAGAGGGAGTCCATGAAAGTCCACTCATTGCACGGGGAAGGAAAGCATGTCAGCTAGTATAAATCTGCTCACCAGAGAGGAGAGCAGGAGGGCTGACAGCATTTGCGTTGGCAGAGAGCAAGCCAGGAAGGGTCTGGAGGAAACAATCTGGGACGTGAGCACTTCTGCTGTGAAGTCATTCAGCTGGCCTGTGTTTCTGAGGCCCTGGGAGCCTTGTAAGAGCCAGCCCCATCACTCGCTCTGTGGGGGAAACCATCTCTATCAACACGCTCTGTGGCCAGGCAGAGCTGAGCTAGGAAGGCACAGAGGGACTCGGCTCCCAGCATGGCAGGTGGAGCACATCGGAGGAAAATGAAGCATCTTCCACTCATCCCATCATCAATCTGTTTGTCAGAGGAGGTGAGAGCAGGCTGTCAAGGATGGGTGGATGGCAAGGATGGGTGGATGGCCCCTCACTGTCACCTCCCCATGCATCCGCCAAACTCAACGACGTGGAAAGCAAGCAAAGCAGTTTGGTTGGGAGCCTGAAGGCAAATCAGAATCCCTGCCAGCAGTACCCAGCTTCCACTGTGATGTTCATCTCTCCCCACTTGCTCCCTCTCAGCCTCCATCCAGTGATGCCCCCAGAGCTGTTGCAGCTCTCAGTCGCCACGGCAGGGCTGGTGACAGACCCCTAAGACTGGTGTCCACTGGCAGGGAGTGAGCCAGACAGGTCGTGAGGCTGCGGGTAGCGGAGTCATCACCCTGGTCCATCGACTGCGCAGAGTCAGGTTCCTACAGCGCCCACGTCCGCCCCCCTCCATCGCCGAGGCAGGTGGTGCTGCCTTGCTCCCCTCTGCCTTGCCCTGCGGGGAGCAAAATTGGCAGGTACGTTAAACTGTGTGCACTGTTATGGTATGGTTTTTTCTTGCAACTTTTTATTTTTTTGGCGCTGTAAGATAGTGCTTGTAAAAACAGCCATAAAGAAGTTAAAAAGCAATGTGCTGGCTCAGAGGAGTCATTCAATATCCTTATTAAAGATCCGCAGTACTGGAGCTGTAATAGTACTTGGCACTCAGAGGACACCTTTCATCTCACAAGTTCAAGTCACTTTACAAGTTCTAATGAATTAAGCTTCATAACAGTCTTGCATGCAGAGCCTTGCAAACGAATTATTCATCTGTTCTCACAATATAGGCATTAAATAATAATAATAAGCTGGTTAATTCTGTCTCTCCTCTGGTCTGGGGATTGACTCTGAGCTGATATCAATTCCTTCCCATTTATCCAGTGCTAATGGTCAATATTTCCAATGTGCAGGTTTAGGTGAGCAGGGTTTTGCTGGCATATTTGACAGTCAGCCTGTGTTTGGGTCAGAGCAGCTGTACGGCAGGTCTGCTCCTCATGGCTCTTCTCCACTCCAGCCAAGAACTGAGCCTCAGATCCTGCCAAGACCCAGATGAGCTCTTCCCACTGCCTTTCCTTACGTACATGAGTAGCGCAGTTGACATCCGGGGAAACGCACCTTCCAGCAAATTCAGCATCTTCTGTAAGGTTTTTCTGGCTGGAGATTGAGTTACCTGGTGCTCCAGGGGATGAATCCAGAAGCAGGCAGCAGGTGCTGTGCTCATGAAGAGATACAGGAGTAGTACTGAATTGGTTCAAATGCTTAAATTAAGTACATTTGGAAGGATCCTGATCCATCGGGGTTTGGGTGAACAGTCCATTCAGATGTTACCCTCCGAAAGTTGAGGTTGAGTGCAGGATTTCCTGGGGCAGTCCTGAGAGGCGGAGAGGGAACTTGTTTGGACCAAAAGAGAAAAAGTGGCACTTCTCAACCAAGTGAAGACCAAAAATGCCACTCTGATGTGTTTAATCTGGTGGAAACTAAAGACCCTTGTGCGCCTAGGCACTATCGGATCCTCCTGCGCATTTTCTTTTAATTTGTGAGGTTTCGATGTTAAAGCCCCAAACCTTGCGGTTTCAAAACAACGCATTTAATGTTGAATAGAAAAAGAGCAGCTGTTCCAGCACACTTGCCACAAAAGTAGTCACTTAAAAACAATTAAACGCTTTTCAAACTGAACCTCCCCTCCCTCATTTTTGGCCAAAGTTCTTCACCTGTTATTTAATAGAAGCAACTAGATTTAGTCTCTCGTCACCAGATGCTCTCCCTTGGTCAGGGCGCACTGTAGAAAGATGTCACCTTGCCTTTACCACAGTGGTGGCACCTTCCTGGGGGCACTTGCAGAAATATTAGGAGGCTGAGAGAGAGGGGGGAGCTGGTGGGTCAGGCAGAAGGTCCTTGCCCCACCTACTGAGCTCCAGGAGGGTTGTGTTGGCTCTGGGAGGAAGGAGCTGAAGGTTGAAGGTGGGGGGACATTGCTGGGCATCTCTTACAGGGAAATCTCCCCATCTCTCACAAAGAAATAATGAACTGTCTTGACTCAATTGTCAGGATTGAGTCACAAGTACAGGTGAGGGTGGCAGCAACAGCTGGAAAACCACCCCAGAAATCCTGAAGTGGGGTGTCCCCAGCCCCGTGTCCATGCCAAGCCAGCGGAGAGCTGCTGGGGGAACCTGGGACCGACGGCACCGGGCACCGAAGCCACAGCAAATCAGTGCCAGCCCTGAGGGCTGTGGCGCAATGGGAAATGTGGAAGTACAAATGGTTGGTATCTGTCCAAGCCCCTCTTCCCTGCAGGTCATCAGCATTGGTAAATGGGAGCAGTCAAAGTCAAGACAAAAAACCATCTGCCTGTGCTGGAAACTGGGATGGTTGGGCCACACAGCTGGGGGGTTACTGGGGCACCTGCGCTTATCACCTGGCATGGGTTGGCCAAGTATAAGTGTGGATATCTGTCTTTGTGAAGAGGGGCTCATGGAGCTGCTCCAGAGAGAGCAGAGCAGGAGTGGGCAACGAACCAGAGCCATCTGCAAAGCGACCTAGAGCCAAAGCAGACCTCTCGCATCCCAGGCTAGGCTCAGGCTGTCTCCCCAAGACATGTCGCACAGTCACTGGGCTGTGAAGATGGATATGCAAGTGGGCATCTCTGTGCCGCCTGCCTCGTGGTGTCCATGGGGATTTGACACTGAGGTGTCCCTGCCCCATCCCTTGTGGTAGCACATCCATAGGGACAGGAGTTACCCCAAAAGCAGTAATGGCAACTGTGTGGGCATGCTTGCTCTCTCCTAGGAGGGTGCACGGCCCGTGCTGACAGCAGGGTGGCATGGCCAGCCCTCTGCGGCAGCAGGACAGCTTCTTACAGCCATCCAGACCAACGCAGTCCTGCCCTCTGAAGGCACTGGAGGTGGTGCCTCTCATCCCTACCTGGGCATCCCCGCTTTGTCCTGGTTTCCATGACGTGTATTTGGGCGGTAATTATAAGGATGCTTATGATGAACTCATTGCTATATTCATTTGTCTGGGTGCTGAGGTCACTGTCTTCACACTGGCAATAATTATAGCAATGAACAGAAAGTAAAATAAATCTCCAGTTGAAGCCCGAGTCTAGAGGGAAAAAAATCCCAGGAGCTGTCTCTTTTGCAGGGATGTGAGATAAAGAAACGCTTGCCACGAGGTATCTGCTGTTTTCTCCCTGTGATCTGGAGGATACAAGTGCAGTGTCTGAAAGGAGTGGTACAACAGGGTTTGAATTAGCCAGGGGTTCACACTGCCAAAACCAGCTGGGAAGCAGATCCCAGAGGTGGGATGCTGTGCCTGCTCCAGAGGTGGGGGTCAGGGGACAGCAGCCCTGCCAGTGCTGAAAGCCTTGGCTGCGCCTGGGCGCTGCGGGATTGCTGAGTCAGGAAAATAATAGCACTGAGGAGTCAGAGTGGAGCGGCAGGCAGATATGCCAGAGGGGTCAGCAATGGCTTCCTGCCTCCAGCTCCGAAAATCTCTTCCTGGAAAGCCCAGCTCCTGCTAGATCCAACAACTTTTTTGCTCACCACATGACCTTTGACAAATAATCTTTCCTGTGGTACTTGCTTCGCCACCTGCATCAGGGACAAGGATGCTCCCCCCGTTTTTAATCAAGACCCAGAGCCGGAGGCACGCAGAGAGGTTTGCTTTCCCCGGGTGCGGGACTACCTGCAGGCACGCTGGGGCTGAGCCAGCTGCTCCCTTGGGATGGCCGTGGAGGAAGCAGACGGCACCCATGGGCTGGTGTGGGGTCGTGCATGCGGATACCAGCTTGGGCTTGCATAGCATCGCAGTAGCAGTGTTCTGTTGACCCATGGCCACTGCGAGCTGGGGCTGGCAGCTGGGGCACATCTGCTCTGCCCCAAGGGAGCAAAGGGCAGTATTTAAGGAGTGCTGGAGACCAGAGCCCCCGAATCATGGCTTGGTCTTACCTGGTCATTTCCGTGTGTCACTGACCAGAAATCACAATTCTTTCTATGCCATTCTGAGCATAAAAAAAGTGGTTGGGAACTGGGAGCGGAGTGTCAGCAGAGGAGTAAGTGTGCGTGGAAATAGCATAAGATTAATTACAGGAGCAACAACTACGAGTGTTGATAAATCAGCTCCCGTTAGGAGAGTACCCGTGGTCCTGTAACTATCTACCATTCTCAAGCTGGGATGAATGAACTAGCTAATTGTTTGCTGTGCTGAAAAGCAGTCTTCAGGGAGCAGCACATTACATTAAATGAGTCAGCTCCGTGCTGGCAGGACTATTATCAAATATTATAATATTTAGCTGGACGATTTCTACCCAAGCTCAGTGTCGACGGAGAAGGGTGGTGGTTTTGTCAATGTACAAAGAAAGAAAGACATCAGATACTGTTTGTTTCCTGATGAGCGGAGATCTGGCAAAAAAATGGGATCATTTCACTTGTTAGTGCACTTTTGGAATGAGTCATGTGTGTTTCAGCACTGCTTCCAGAAACTTAATTGAAAGTTCTGGTGTCTGTTGTTGTAAGGGGAGAACCATATGCTATCGAAAGACATGACTTGTTTTTTATAGTCCAGAAAGATTATAACAGCATCAAATCCCAACTGTTGTGGCAATGCATTCAGAGAGCAGGAATAAATCTAGGAGTTTCTACTGTAAGGAGATCAAAAACCTGACGACAACAACAAAAAAGGAGATACTGTTTGGGAAAACACAGCTTCATTGTGCTGTTTGATAGTGTAGGTAATCAGTGCCGGCTGATCTACTTAAGGGCAAAGGCTGCAGGAACGTCTCCTCCTCCAGCCTCGCACAGGCTCTGTGATACAGTCAGTTGTTTGCGAGGTACTTGTGCTGCTGGTGATCCAGACTGCTGGCCCGTCTTTGAAAATCCTGGTTAATCATCCCATGCCATCCCATTCATCTTTTCTTATTATTTTTTTGCAAAGCTCTCTTGGCTGGAAAATAAAGTCAGTGAATAACATGCTGGGAAACAAACATGCCTCGTGATGCCAGTCTCCAGCAGCGTCAGGAGCTGAGCCGTGAATCCGCGGAGTGTGGTGGTGAGAACAGTGTTCCCGAGATCCTTGTGTAAAAGCTTTCTTGAGAAGAGCTGGAGTCCCTCCGTGACCATTCCATCAAAGACTGCAGGCAATTGCACTACGGAGGGCTTGCTAAGGCAGCCTCTGCAAAATGATTAAGTGAAAGCAAAAAGCCTGAACCGACAACACTGATGATATAAGTTGCATTGTCTAAGGAGAGCAATGTGAGTAATCAAGGGTGTTTATGCAGCGTCATCCCGGAGAGACTAAGCCCTCTTTCATCTCCTGGAGATGTCCACAAGGACATAGTCTGCAAAGCACAAGTGTCACAAGTCAGAAGTAGCTCAATTTATTTGGCTGTGAAGTTGCAGAGTGTTAGCAGTCACGTTACTGAGGTTTGCTCTGTGAGCTTCATTGGGATTTCTGTTTGGATAGACTGTTAACAGCTCTGTCACTTCTGTGGCCATCCCAGCACAGCCCCTCATCTCTCCTATGTTTCCTCTACCCACTATTTCACATGTAGTCCCTTCCTTCTGCAGGTTGTCTTCAGCAAAGCACTTAAACAAGTACCTAATCTTAGGTGTCTGCTTAAACCCCAGTACAACAGCACCTGTTTAAAGCAAAATACATGCTCAGTGTTTTGTGTGCTGGGGATGAAAGGGGCTGTTCCTCAAATAGGGGTGCGGGTGCTGGACTGGCACATCCCAGGCAGGAACCAGCTGGAACAGGAACAGCTTCTGAACCTGTTTGATGGATGTGGTGAAGGAGAGAGTCCTTGCAAGGTCCTGCTGTAGGCGGGACTGCAGCAGATACAGTAATGAGATAATAACAGCCCTGTCAGAAGTGGTAACCTGCAGGAACTCGGCCTTTCCCTAATTCTGCATTTCCCTATTTTATACATATGCCATATGCTACAGTAGCATATGTCAGAAGATAAATTGCATGTGGCAGAATAATATATTATGTATAACTTGAACATGGGCTTCCTATTGTTGATAGATTTATTCTTTCTTTTTATTTCTTTTACTTTCTTTTACTCCTTTTGCATGTTTATCTGCTCAGAAAACCTCATTTCCCACAAAGATGGCCAAGGCACTTGCAGGGCTATTCATTTATCCAAGGGTCTATGAAAATGAATACAATTAACGAGTAAAATGGGGGAAACTTGGCTGAAATACTTCAACCTCAAAATAGGGTGATAAAATGGGATGTAAGTTGCCCCTTTCTGTTGGCATAGATGATAGCCTCAGGATATTAATCCGATGAAAAGACAAACGAATGCTCAGCACTTCTTTTATGTCAGGAGGATGTTTCTGAGGGCCCATCAGGCTTGGCACTTGAAGCAAAGGTACGGAGGTCATTTTAGGTACAGATTGCCTGTCACCTTAAAGGGTTCCTGTGAGATCTTATGGGAACAAAAAGGCTGCTGTTAATTCTAGTGATGTAATGGGAGACTCAACTAGTTGGGAAAAAAAATTGAGGTTTTTTCCTACATTTTTTTTGTCTCAGGCAGAGGAGTAAAATTTCACCTCTGATAGAACCATCCTGCAAGACACTGGGTCCCTGTGCTCCATGAAGGTGGTAGGGCCTCAGGACCTCCTGGGATGTGTTTAGCAGATTGAGTGGTGACCAGAGAAGAATAAGGGTTGACAAAAGCCTGGTCTGACCTAAGGTTGTGATCCAGCAGGCTGCTCTCAAGGTCTTAGAAGTTCAGCCTATCTGTTAAACCCACAAATAAAGAGGCTGCTTTGGAAGCCATTCCCTCGCTTGCACTGCAGGCGACCCATGAATATATCCTAGACACAATTCAGAGCAAAGAGGCAGGAAGAGCATCTCTCAGAGCACTTTCCTCCTGGAGTGACACTGAGCTACAAAATTTGTTTTCGAGTACTGTGGTGGACTCCCCACAAGTGTAAATGGCAGGGCAGGGCGGGACAGAAGTGAGACTGCAGGCTGCCACCTCATCCGGAGACCCAGCTGCAAGGTTGTGTCCTGGGAGGGGAGGAGAAGTCCCATTCTCTCCTAGAGCCAGAGGTGGCAGAGGGCAAGGCAGTTGCGTGGAAAGTGTCCAGCCTGGATTTGGGCAGGGGGCTTCCATAACCTCCCTTTCATCTCATCCAAGTCATCTGCAGCAGCCACCCCTGGAAGGGCCCTGGGGATCACACTGTCCCCCCAGCTATCAGATGCTTTCACAAATGTATCATTCTTCTTGGAAATCGCACTCTTCCTCCTCCAGTGCTGGTAAAGCAGGGCTGGGAAAATGCATCTGCTCCCCGCTGCACACGTGAGAGCAGCAGGAGCACAAGAAAACTCAGGGCCATGCGGGAAAAGCACATTTTTTTAATAACTCGGTGCATCTTTGATTCCAAATTTATATATATTTTATAAATATATAAAGCATCATGAGTCATGACAGTGCTCTAGGAGCACAGGAGGATGGTGAAAAGAGTGTCTGACCACTAGCTAATTTTAAGATCTCCCCCTGTGTCGGATGCTCACCAGTGCTGAGACACCGCTGACTGAATGGATCGAAGGGAGTTTTGGGAACTCAGCAGCTTCCAGGAGTCAGCCTGTTCACCGCATAGATCGAACAGCAGCCTGAAAAAGCCCCCAGATGCCTAGTCCATGCCAGGCACTGAAGGCTGCCCTGTTGCCTTTCGTTGTAAAGCACCACATTGGTTTTAAGTTGCAGATATGGGAAATTACATTTCTGAAATGACCAAGCATCTGTTACCTGTCTTTTCTCTGTAGAACAAAATGTCAACTTTGCAGGGGGCTCACACAGGGGCCATGTCCCTCTTTCATCTCATGTTTACCCTTCTGCACTGTAGACTTTAGGCAAAACCGCAACGGATGTGGTAATCTTTATTGTAGGCACACCAGTTGATATTCCTCCTGCCCCAGTGGCTTGAAAGCCCCAATGACCTGCCCAGCCCAGGAGTGACTGTACTCTTGCGGAGACGAATTACAGAGATGTTAAAGCAAGCGGGTGGGAGGAAGGCACACCGATCTGTGCTCCGCTAGAAACATGCAGAGAAGTAGGACCTCCTAAGGAGATGTCTGCAGGTGCCTGAATGTAAATTCCCAGGGATTAGCACAAGGAAACAGATCATGGGAGGCATGTTTTAGAGATTCATCTTGTATACAGAAGCAAAGCCAATTGCAAAAACTGCAAACTGCAAAATTGGTAACGCCAAGTAAACCAGTTTCTGCCTTCGGTCAGATGGGTGTACAGCTGTAGTAAGGCCATGATGGAGGAGGCAGCTTAGGTTGTTGCCCCTTTGCCTGCCAGATCTCAGTCCCCATCTGACTGCGCTAGTGGGTCCAAACACTGCAATGCCCTGCAGGGCAGCAGGGAGCTTTGTAAGAAATGAGCAGCTGGTGCTTTTCTACATGCCTCCCCATGTCTCCTTGCCTCTGCCAGCAGCTGCAAAAGCTCTGCAGAGATTATCAACAGAACATTTCTTGCCATGAGACGCAGCAACCCAGAGGCAGCAGCCATGAGGCTCAGAGCCCCTGGCAGGGCGAAGGGCAGCGTGTGGGCAGCCCTGGGGTGCCGGTGCCTCCAGGAGCACCTGGTGAGGTGCAGAAGGTGACTTTCCTCCCATTAAAGGGCAAATCAGTGAAGTGGCCAAGCTCAGTTACTCACAAGCTATTGCCAGGCAGTGCTCAGCATGCTTAGACAAACCAGATAGATCAACGTGTTTGCTAGAGAACAATAATTTGCCCGTCTTGCCAGGTCTCTTGCTCTCACTTCTCAGTTAGTACTTACGTTTTACGGTGCCCAAAAAGGAAGAATGTCAAGAAAGTGCTGAGCAAAGAGGTCTTGTGAAGGTCATAGGTGAGCATTTCCTTTGCTGTTTACTAGTTGTGTATCTCCCCAAGATCTTCCAGATGATGTTCTTGTCCTTCATCATCTTTTGGGGTGAAACACTGTGAGAAAGCACAAGCTACAGTGGCTCCTTTCTTCTTATTAATCATTTCCCTTGCCTCATCTGATGTGTACACAGCGCAGGGCAAAGGTTTAGTAGGCCATTTGCTGAAGGATATATGGTCAGAAAGATCTCTGGGTGTCACTGACGTGATTGCTAGGTGGGTTTGTGTAGAAGACCTGAGGAGGCAAAGTTGCTGGGAGAAATCACCTGGAATGACATTCCTACCTACAGACAGCAAGACAAAAGTAGTGCATTTTCCGAGTTGTTGAAGCAGGGGTTGATTAGCTGTGTAACACAATGCTATTTAGTAATCTACAACAACGGCACACCCCATTTATTCTAACATGGCAGAGGATTGTCCTAATGGCAAAACCAACAAAGACTGCGCCCGCCATCGGCACCGGCCTCAGTGGGGTGCGCAGACCGCAGAGTCGGTGTCACAGGCCGGGTGCTGTGACACCCAGCCCATCTCTGTGCCTGCCCTTCGGTCAGCATGCCTGGGACCTGCTGCCACGGGATGAGCCGGCTCCTGGACACAACTGGCCTCTGCCCTGCTGCTAGCAGAAGGCAAGGCTGTCCTAGGCGATGGCTTTCCGCGGCTCGTCTCAGGGGGTTGTTGCAAAGAACCCAAGGACAAGTGCCATTAGCTGGGGCTCTTAAGAGGAAGGTCAGGCCAGAGACTGAGCAAAGCTCCCGTGTCCCTTACCCTTGAGGCCACGCGGGAAGGGTGGTCAAGGTTGAACAGAGGAGGCTAATGGCATTCACAGGCTGGTCTGGAGATACCGGGGTGTCTTGCTAGCTGTTCGCATGAGTATTCCCAAATCTTGAACAGCAGCAGCTTGTGGAGATTGGGCCTTGTAGGGGCATCTCCATGGCATTTCTTCACAAACACGGCAACACAGGGCTTCTGAGAGTCTCCAGGCTCGGCTCCTTCATCTTCACTACTGGATATTTACACCAGTTTGCCATCTCCTCTTCACAGTCGCTTTGACTGTGTGAGCAATTAGCAGGTCCGGCGCTGGAAAAAGTGTTGTGGCAAGCACTGTGGGACAGCAGCAGGGGTCATTTTTAGGTCTGTAGGGTTGCTACTGTAGTATCCGTGTGCTGCACGGCTCTCCAAAGCCGCGCTCACCTGTCTGGCAGGATAAAGCTCTACCAAACAGGGCAGAGGGCTGCGCCGGCGACCCCAGCACCACTGAACTACTCCTGCACAGCTCTGCACAGCTGGCACCCACTGCCACGCTCGCTTCTCCTCACACTGAAACGGGTAGGGAAGTTGACTCATAATGGAAAAATGGAAAAACATTTTGGGCCAGTCAGGTAGGTCACTGGAAAAAAGGCATGTCCATAGCCAAGGAGCCGTTCAGTTGGTTGGTCACCACTGTGAAGGTGGAAAGACTACAGCTAAATCAGGTGGGGGTTTTTCTTGCGATTTGTAAAAATAAATAGATGTCTCTGAGCTCCCTGCTGCAAACTTTATGCAAATTTAGACCTCGTGCATCTGAGCCCGTGGTTCTGAATGTCAGCAGATGTCCCTGGAGCTGCTCGTGGTACAGGATCAGAGGTTTGCAAGCCTTCGGCACCTCTCGCCCCTGGAGCTGCAGACTGCGTGCCTTCTCAGCTCAATCTGGTCCGAGCACGTCTCAGGAAGGTGACTCTGAAGAGGCTTTGACCCATGGAGCTGGCAGGAACAATGTGGCATCCTGGGGATGGCTCAGCAGGCAGGACCCTCAAGCATGAAGCTGGATACAGTCCCAAATGCAGCCAAGCAGTGAGCTGGAGCCGACAGCCGTCTGCAGGGGCCGGGGAGCCTCAGTGAAGGGGCCCCTTGGCCATCCAGGGGAACTGTTGTCATCCCTGTGGCTTCAGGAGACTCCCACAGCAGCTTTCTCACACTGGGGGAATGATTCACCAGTGGTGCCCTGGCCTCCCTTCTGGCTGCTACGTGGGCTCTGGCATGCTACCTTCTGCCCGCAAGGGAGTCTCGCCTTGCGCTGGCTTTGCCCCAAGTGCTGAGGCTCAGGAATTAAAAAACAAACCAGCTGGAGAGCACTGGAGCCCAAGGGCAGCAGTCCCTGTAGGCATGGTGCAAAGCCTTTCCCACTTCCAGCAGCTAGTTGTGGCACAGAGCCCAGCTGGGAGCTGGCCCTGCCCCATCCTGCCGATAGCATGGGCTCCAAAGGGAGCCCAGTCAGGGGACTGAGCTGGAGCAGATACAGATCACAACCAATATTTGTTAAAATACCTTTTATTAATGAAGCTGTTATTGTTAGTAGAATCAAGCGGTTAGTAAAAGAGCAGCGTCACTAACTCATTCACCTGCAGTTCCCTGGCTGGAGCCCCAGCAGCTGGGCTGGCCCTGGGGCGTCATGGTGATGTGCCAATGACTTTTCAGCTCAGAAAGTCCTTCACAGGGTCTCTGCTTTCGTCAGATGTATACATAACGTGTAGTCTTGGTCTGCAGCAGCACACATGCCAGAGCCCAGGGCAGGCACGTCCTGCCAGCCTCCCAGCACACACGCTTGGAGAGAAAGGCTGGTCCCCGACCCAGCAGGGCCAGAAGTCTTGCCAGCCTCTGCACAGTGCCTGCTCTTCTGACAAGATTGATGGGGCAGCTCAAAGCATTTGTAGCTGCCTCGTAGAAAGCGAGCGTGTCGCTGTCTTCTGCAGCTCTCATGGTACCTGAGGACCTGACCTTCTAGCAGTCCCTGCTGCAACTCACACAAGATGGGCTCAATTCCTCCTCTCTACCTAGGTTCTTGTGTTGCTACTGCTGTTAGTGGAGTGCTGTAGTCCCAGATGAAACTCCATACAAGGTGTGATGTTAACTCACAAAATGACCTCGATTCAGGGACCATGTCATTCATGCCATCTTCAGGTCTATGGCCTGTCCCCTTCCAGGTTGCTGAAATCTCCACTTCAGTGTGCTGTTGCATTGCATTCCCGTGCTGCTCCCAGAGGATTTGAACCCACCCCAAACTTTTGGGCCAAGTTCTGCCAAATCAAATGTAAAAGTCTTTGAGCATGCAGGCAAGCACACTGCTGGATTGGAGAGGGAAAAACAAGGTGACTAATGGGAGCGAAGGTGTCTGTGGAACATCCAAGCACTGCTGCAGGGCAGCCTTGTGCTCGAGCAGGCAAAGGAGCAGCTCTGTAGCAGGAAGGAAGACACAAGGGGTAGGAGGTGGAGGTGAAGTAGCAAACACCTCTTTGGAAGCAGAGCTCCAGGAGTCAGGAGCAGGCCTAGCAGTTCATCTCCCCCAGGGTCAACCCAGTTGCATCAGGGAGTCAGACTGTCCTCAGGGACATCTGTCATGGCATCTGGAGGGTCTTGCCATTATTTACATATTTAGGCTTGCACCTCCCAACCCAGATCCCAAGTATAAAATGTCGAGGAAAACCATGCACCTCTGTGAGTCTGACAGCTTGATTTTCTAAGGCTGAAGGTCAAAGAACAACTCCAGCTTCCAGGAGGTTGGAGATATCATGATAAAGTCACCAGAGGTGAGCAGTAGTAGTCAGGAGAACACATGAAGAAGGTAAAGGAGAACTGGATATTAAGCATCTTCAAGTGAACCCTTGTTTCTGGTCCACAAAAGGCAGTCCCAGCAGAGCGCCACGCAGAGCTCAGCACCATTGATTTGGACCTGTCATGCCCAGTGATGAAGCAAACCAGAGGTTATGAGAAGAGGGTGGTCTCAGGACCAGCTAAGTGGGACTTTGGAAGGAATCATCAACTCTGGGAAAATGCATGCTGGTGGCCAAACCCCCAGTGGATCAAACCCACAGCCTCAGCAGGGTCTTGGATCTGAGGTGGCTGGAGGGGTTTTTCCTATTTTTTGATCCACATGCTAAGGTGGTACAGAGAGTATCACCACACAGGAGGATGGCAATACAGCTGTGATTGGGTCAGGATTAGGATTCCTGCAGTCTGTAGTGGCACAACAGCAGCAGTGTTCATCACACTGATGATGAACATCACTGATGATGAACCGGCGTGCGGCTGATGATCCCAGTGTGAGTCGTCAGGCTGAGTGCTGCTCCAGGGGAGAGCAGGAGTGTGTAACTATCAGGGAGGCAGGATCAGTGCAATGCTCCAGCAATACTGCGAGCATGGGGAATAGCATCCCCTGCAGTGTCTCGACAGCAGGTCCCACAAAGCCCCGAGGATGGGTTGGCAGCACCGGGACAAGGATCCCAGCCCTTGCAGGGTGGATGGAGGGGAAGGAACAGGACTCACAGCTGCATGGCTGCGACACAGCGAGGTGCCAGCGAGCTGCACGAGCTCTCTCATCACATCTGTGCGTTCCTGAGTGATTGCTAAGAGGGACTGAAGGAAGGCTGCATGGGCCATGGAGCTCTGCCCCTCTTCTCTCCCTTGCCAAGCAGGCAGAAGACACGCTGTGCTGCACACATCACAGGCCTCTTGAACAGCTACATCCCTCCTTCCCTGCACAACCTCCCCAAGCAGTAGGTGAAATGATGGCAGAGGGAGGAAATACCAAGTCATCCAGGCGATGCATCTCAGTGAGAGATCTGTCATCTAGGGCCTCACTTTCCTCCTGACTTGCAAGCTGGCCACTCCAGTCTGGAGAGGTGCTGGGAACTTTGCCTTGGATGTGTTAGCTCAGCCTGGGCACTGGACTCCTGTCTGCACCACTCTTTTCCAGCAGTCGGGCACTTTAACAGGGATCCAGTGACATTCACTGCCAGAAAAGTGTTTTCTACAGGAAGAGGCTATTTTAAGCAAATTAAAAGCGAGGGGTTATTTAGCACTGGCAATGCCACAAACTTGCTCTGTGTGTTTCTGTGCAAAAAATGCACAGACAACACCAGGAGGCTGCACGGTGCTTAGTCTGTGGCTTTCCATCTTCCCCAGCCTTATCATGCCAGCTGGCCTGCTCCCATCTGCTCCTCCTCCCAATTCCCCAGCAGACCAAGGGATCCCACTTTATAAAGGTAGAAGCAGACTCTGCTGCCTGTACTCCTTGGGATGCTGGTCCCTTGTTTCTCCAAAGAGGCTAAAGGATCACTTGCATTGCTCACATACCAACTAACCTGGTAGGTTCTGCTGCTGGCAGGCCAGAGCCCACCCCATGCCACAGCAATGGGACTCCAGAAGCAGAGCAAGCCCTCGCCTTCCTCCAGACGGTCTGTGCCAGCAGCTCTGTTCAGATTGGGCTCAATCAGTCCCCAGCGAGCAGTCAGGGATGCCCTGAACTGAGCCACGACCCCAGCCTTGGCAGGGAGAAGGGGATGGGTGGGTGCTGTGAGGCTGGCTGGGCATCAGAATGAGAGCCATCGCTGAGGAGGGCATCATGGCCCCCCCTCAGCCAAGCTCCCTGGCTCACCCACAAAAGTAGCCTGGAGGTGCCAGACTTTGTCTGCAGGGAAGCGAGATGCCCTGCCTGGCCCGTGCTGCCCAGGCTGGAGAGACTGGTGGCAGAGCTGGGCGCTGACGGAGGGCTTGGGGCTCATGGTAGGGACAGGGCTGATGGCAGTGACTGCAGAGTACCTCTTTCCTGGGTCCGTATTCCCTTCTGGGGGAATAAGGGACCCTGCGAGTGCCAGTGAGGGTGGTTTCGCAAAGGGGCACAGCACTGGTGTTGTGCCAGGTCAGTGGGGAGATGGCCAGGAGTGTGTGTGCTTCTTGGATGAAGATGAGTACATTTATATCAGCTCCAGAAAAGTAACATCTGCATGGGTCCTTAATAAAAAGCCAGGTACCTGGTAATATCATTAGCGTCTGGATTGTCAACAGCAAATTAAACCTGGTTTAGGCTGGGTGCTGCCTTTCCTCTGGTGTTCTTTTCAGCAGGTAGGAAATCAGCAGAGCTCTTGGGACTCAGGGCTTTATTCTTATTTGAGGGGTGTTTACTGTCATGGACCCAAACTTCTCCTGTCCCTGGAGCATTCAGCCTCCTGCCTCTTCTGATGTAGCACAGGCACAAGAGCCAGCTTCACCCTCAATTCCCTGTCCTGCAAAGAGATACTGCTGCAGAGGCAGTCATGCTTCTATCTTCGAGGGGCCAGATTTGCAGATTCAAACCCTACTCCCAGTCTGGGCAATTGGTCAACTGCGGGAGAGGCCTCAAGGCACATCCCAAGGGATGCTGAGCACCTTCAGCTCCCCATGAAGGCAGAGGCTTGGAAGGCACCAGAGCTCAGAGTCCGGGTACTTACGCAGAGCATGACTGGTCTGCTGCCTCGCTGCTGCACCGTGCAGAAAGACCTCAAAGCAAAGGAAGGTTTAATGTACTAATGTTCCTGTAGCTCCTGGGTCATGGTGACACTAAGCCTAGAGCAAGCTAAGTTTGCCTGGGTCCCAGCATGCTAAGTTAAAGCTGGCACTAGCATCTCTCTGGAGTGGAGAGAAGCCTGAGCGGGGGCCATACAGGCTCCCAGCCCAGCACTGAGCCCTGTGGCAGGTCCACACCAACCTTGTGGAGCTGGGCTCCTGGAGGGATGCAGTATTCCCTGTCCAGGAAAGATGCTCATGGGCTTCCGCTGAGCTCAACCTCCCTGGCCCTGTCACTTCACTGTCTCCACTTCCAACATCAGCATCTTCAAAAAACCCTTCAGCCAGTGGGGGAATCTCAGTGGTCTCTGATGGGGACCCTCCAAGCTGGGAGGGACTTGCTGGAGCTGTGCTGCCGCTGCTCGGGAAGGTGGGAGGAGGCAAGTGGGCAGCGGGCGACAGTGCGTCTTTGCCCCTTGCACTCCCACGCACTGTCTTGTGCTTCCAACTCCCTTTTTTGTCCATGCATGACATTAACAACTGTTCTTAGATAATCACAGATGGACAGGAAGACGAGGCAGCTGACAGTGCAAACATCCTGTCTCTGACCAGCACTTTTCCTTCCCCTGCCTGGTTCTACTCTCCGTCCCTCTCTGAGGTGGAGGAGACCAAGGAGCTCTGGTGAGTGCGTGGCCTCCCTGCCAAAAAACTATTTTATCCTCTTGGTGGCAAAAAAATGCTTCTAAACATGCTTTCCAATGAGTCAAGCAACTTTTTTAGAATGGAATGCAATCATGGGGAGAAGGAGGCGGGCATGGCACAGCCTGTCCCATGTCCTGGAGACAGAGCACGCATGTCCCCAGATAGTATGAGTGGGGTGACTCTGGTGCTCAGTCATGCAGAGTGTGTTTGTTCTGTGTGGTTTTGCTGATCAATCGCTGCTGACCACATTTCCCTGAGGAACTACGTTAATAAGTGCCACAGACTGCTTGCATCTCCCACCAGCCCTAGTCCCCAAGTCACCATGAGAGTTTTCCGCAGGAGCCCAG
>NW_009593323.1:65662-73943 GCF_000690535.1 Cariama cristata
TCTGGCAAGAGCAAATCATCATGTCCTGGTGCCCCTCCTGAAGGGCTCAAAACCACTTTGAGATCTGTGGCTCAAAAGAGCTTGTGGGGAAAGGCCAGTTGGGACTGCTGCTGCAGAGCGGGTGAGGGCTGAAGCCATCAGCTGCAACGTGCAACATCCTTTCACCTTCGCTCTGTTGCTTCATACTCAAGCAAAAGCCCCTCTCCTGATCCTCTGAGCAGGAGTGCTGGCCGGCTGTGCCAGCTCCAACCCAGGGCAGCCTGCTCTGCAGTGAGCTCGCGTGGGCACCGTCTGTCCATGACAGCCCTGCGCCAGGGCACGGTGCTGGCAGCGTGACCTCCTTGTCTCGTCACAGCCTGTGCAGGAGAAGCACTCTGGCTTCTCGTGCCATGCACACAAATAGTTGTTCAGAGGTCGGCTGTAAATCGTGCTCTCTGAGTAGCTGGCAGATGCAAACCAGCAGGCACAGATGCCCAGGACCCTACCAAAGGGCTGGAGCACAGGGGTCAGTGCAGAGCTGTGCTGTCAGCTTCCACCCTCCTGGTCCCTCCAGCCACCAACAGGACATGGACCCTGGGACAGAGCAGCCCCACAGGCTGGATGAGAGGCCGGTCTTGGGTATGGGGATATGAATTTGCCCTCCCAAGTCCATCGCATGCTTCTCGCAGAATCTTGAATAAGCCAGTTACTGCTAAAGCTGTGTAAAGCAAGGCTGGAGCATCCCTGCCCCATGGGAGAGCTGAGAAAGAAAAATCCTTGATACTCGAATGTGAGAGGATGGCCATGTCAGCACCTACAGGGACAGCACTGTGTGCAGAGGTGCAAGTGGGAGATGGTCAGAAGCCATTTTAGGCTGGTGCTCCATGGCATCCTGATGTTGTCTTGTCTCTGGAGGTGTTTCTGACAGTAAGTCAGCTCATCCTGCCTGGCAGTACATTATGCTTACCAGCCAGCAGCACAAGATGCCCTGATGATAAATAGTTTCAAAGGCAGGACTAGGTAGGGTTCAATGTATTATCATCTTACTATTAACACATAGCTTCAGGTGCCAAAAAGCAGCTTTCCTGGCATGCTTTCAGGGCTGTTATGCCAGACCTGCATCCCAGCTGCAACTTTGACAATGATGCTCTTAAGCTGTACTCACTCAGGTGCAGCATTCGAACAAATCACAGAGCAACCAAGTAATTAATAGGATTCTCAGCCTGTCCTGTCCCAGATGTTATTTCTAAACATGTCCTTGGCCAGGACTGTTCAGGGTGGTTCAGTCCTGTGGAGTGAAGGTCCTAGGGCTTGAGATAAGGAACCGCTTCCTACTACTGTTGCCAGGTCCTACCAGCAGCAAGGCTGAGTCAAATCCCCGCTGGGCACAGACCCTACAAGCATAGCCAAATGCAGGCAGCGCAGGCAGGAGGGCAATGCCCATGTGGGGATATAGGTAGCATGAACAGCCCCATCCTGCTCCTGAGGCTCACAGCTCAGGTCAAAAACCCTTCATGAGTCTCCTCGGTAGCCACCTCCCAGACCCTCAGTCTCTCTGGGATCTGACTCCAGCACTGCCTGTCGCACTCACTGGCTAGTCTGGCTTGAAGTTCGCTAGTGAGTCTGGATCACATGCACACACAAGGATCACAGAATCACAGAATCAATGAAGTTGGAAGAGACCTCTGGGATCATTGAGTCCAACCTTTGCCCTAACACCACCATGTCAACCAGACCATGGCACTGAGTGCCACGTCCAGTCTTTTCTTAAACACCTCCAGGGATGGGGACTCCACAACCTCCCTGGGCAGCCCATTCCAGCACCTACCCTCCCTTTCTGGGAAGAAATGCCTCCTCATTTCTAGCCTGAACCTCCCCTGCCGTGGTTTCAGACTATGCCCTCTTGTCCTGTCACTGGTTACCTGGGAGAAGAGGCCAACCTCAACTTCACTACAACCTCCTTTCAGGTCATTGTAGAGAACATAGAGGGGATAACACAGGAAAATAAGAAGGCAGGACAGACTGCATGCTTGTTCCTCCCTGTTCTACGTGGATCCCTCCCTTTCCTCACCTTTGACCCTTCTCCAAACCATCCTATAACAAGTTTTGTGCAATCCCCAAATTCCCTGGTTCAATCCCCAAACTTCTCCCAGGAGCCCCCCAGGAAGCCCTGGGCACTTTGTGTGGCAGCCCCATTAGTGGGCGCATCTTCCCAGAGAGTTTCTGCTGCTGAATCCCCGTGGGGGGGTTGCTACAGCAGCAAAGGTGTGAACAGTCAGCCATGATGGTTTAGGGGTGTCTGAGGGTTCTCTGAGGTCAGCACCACCTCATTTCCTCTGGTCGCTCTCTAAACATGGCATCAGAAGATCCCAGGAGCTCTTCTTTCAGGAGCTCTGTAATCCTGTTTGTCCCCAGCTTGCTGCTGTTACCTGAGCACTCCTGAGGGCTTCTCAATGGATTTGTCTCCCTCTTTTTTGTTCCTCCTTCTCTGGGGTACTTGCATCATCCTTGCACAACCATCCTTGAAGGACCAGCACAGGGACACAGCAGGGAAGGTGTGAAAGAAAGATGTTCATCACAACTTTAGGTGAGCCTAACTCTCATTTGAGGTGTTGCGCTTCTGTACAGTGTAAATATGTGTGAACACACAAGCATCATAGCAGCCCTGTCTTTGAAGGATATTTGTGACCCGTCCTGACCCTTAGCAAAGAACCTGTTGCCAAATAACAGCACAAGATAAATCAGTGTCTGTGAATGTCTGAGCTGAGACCACCAGACTCATTACATGGGAGTGCAATTGGGAATGACATTGCAGCCTTGGGAGCATGTGTTGTGTCATCCCTGCTAAACTCCCATCTCTGAGCACAGGAGCAAGCACCCACAGCATCGTGTTTCTCCTCACTAGACACAGCACAAGTGATCACATTAGTCCCTAACGAGCGTAGGGCCCCACTGTGCGAGCCAACCACAAATTCATATTCAGAGACTTTTCCAGTCCCAAATGGCTTATGAGCTATCCTGGTAGGACAAGCAGAGGAAATATCATAAGCCTTGCTTTAAAGATGGGGAATTGAGGAACCAAAAGGTTTAAGTGACTTAAAAGGGATTTGGAGAGGAGTATCTCCAGAGCCCAAGTGCAGAAACATCTCTGGAAGAAAGCTTGACCTTTCAGCACCTACCTCATCAAAAATACTGAGTGGCACAAAACGAGAAGTGTCGGCAGCTATGGCTGCCAGCCCGGCCCCAGCATGCCCCCAGCTCCTCCTCACTGCATCAGGCTGGTGGGATGGAGGTAGCCCCTGGGGACAGTGCCCTGGCAGAAACCTGTGTCCCCTCCTGCTCCGCTGCAGTGGGAAGGGGCTGTCCCCTCCTCTGGGCAGTGTGCGCAGAGGCCACACTGACTGTCACACAGGGCATGGGCGATGCTGGCACAAGGCTGATGCCAAGGTTAGAAAAGTAGCTGACCTACTGACGTGAGTGAGGTCCACAAAAGCAGCCCACATCGCCACATGAAAGCCTCCGGAGCCCATTGGCACATAAAAGGAGAGCTCTGGAGATGGCATCAGAAGATCCCAGGAGCTCTTCTTTCAGGGGCTCTGTAATCCTATTTGTCACCAGCTTGCTGCTGTTACCTGAGTACTCCTGAGGGCTTCTCAACGGATTTGCCTCCCTCTTTTTTGTTCCTTCTTCTCTTGGGTACTTTCGGTGGCTCTGGCTTGTGTCTCAGCCTGGGGAATTGTGTCAGCGCCTGCACATGTACATGTGTGTGAGTGTCAGCACGTATGTGCGTGCTTGGAAGGGAGAGGCAATTCTGTAAGCTAGATAACCTGGCATAATGTCTTACCAGCACTGCTCTTGAGAGTGACTGGGCTTTGGAAGAGGCTGTGGGCAGTGTGGGCATGAGTGTCTGTGTGGGCAGGAGGGGCTGGGGTACATACAAGGGGGGGTGAGGTGAAGGAGGGATGCCAATGGCAAGTGCTGCCCATGCTTGCAGCTGGCCAGGGTGAAAGTCAGTGCTCCCAGGCAGGAGCTGTGCCCCACCAGTGGGATCCATCCCTGAGGACATTCAGGTCAGGGCTGACTTGCCCATGACTCCCTCCACCTTCAGTAGTGAGAGGCACACCTGGAAAGAGGGGGGGGAGAGCCCTGAGCCCCCCTCCCCAGCACAGTGAGCCGGTGTCCCCCCACAGATCGGTCGCACAGGCACCCTTGTTAGCCCTGGCTTCCCCCACCCTCTGTGACACAGATCAGGCCATGGCCCTGGGTTTCCTGTGCTCAGTAAGACTTCAGGAGGAGGTCTGCAGAGAGGTACTGAAGTGGTTTTAGAAACATCTCGTGTTTCCAGAGGTGGGAGACCAGGACAATCAACGTTGGATGCTCAGATGTCATGTTCGGCTTTCTAGAAAGCCGGAGATTAAAGATTTTGAAAACACCACATGCTGAGATATATTTGCTTCTTTCTGATTTTTCAAGCTATTTGGCATGCCGTGGTACCGCTGCAATCAGAAGGCCAGAGCTTTGCTACTTAAAATGCAGGAAAGCAAGCTGGGTTTTCACGTAAGCCCGTGGCTCCTGGAGCTGCAGCGCCTGAAGTCCCCACCAAATACAGCGAGCTAAGTTTACACGAGTTGGCCAGGTGTTGTGTGCGTGAATGAATAAATTGGCTGCTGAACTGTGAGCTGGGGAAGAAGCTTTGGAAATTTCCTGCCGAATTGCAAAGTGGCACTGCAGCTCTTGGCTGGCCGAGAGGCTCCTGGCTTCGGTCAGGGGTCGGGGGGAAGCTGTGCCGCCTGCAGGGACCCAGAGGGGCTCCTCCAGGCTCAGGTGCGAATTGTAGTGCGGCAAAACAGCCCCACTCCTGCTTTACACCCTCCCCAGGTGGGGTGAGAGCCTGGCCTCAAGGCCCTAGAGCTGCCGGGTCGTGGGCCAGTTACCCCATCACCCCCAGCAGCACCAGGCTTGGCTTTGCAAACCAATATTTGCAAGCAAAAAAGGTACTTGCTGCTGGGGTTTTTTTCTTTTCTTTTTTTCTGAAGGGAAGATATAAGTGGTGTAAGGAGGACTTGAGAAATTGCTTATGAGAGCAGGTGTGCAGCAGGGTAAACTGTAGTTGTGAAACCCAGTTTTCAGGCAGCGTTGGGGGGGGGCGCGGATTTGAGACACATCTGCTGTACTTTTGGGGTAAAAGGGTGGTTTATCATCTCCTCCTGTGAGGAGTTTGTGTCTCAGGTTTGTCTCGGTGAATGTGTGTTGTCCCTGCCCTGTGCGTAGTGGGCCCAGGACTGCTTCTGATAATCCCTTTCTGTCTTGTTCTCTGTGTTTCTTTGGGACCGAGTGAGTGTTTGTCTCCGTGGCTCTCCATTAATATTACACACTGTATGCTTTTGAAGCTGTTCTGTGGTTTGGCTGAGGACCTCACTTAATACCTGGCTGACCTCCTGGCTCAGAAAGATCATGGTCAGGTTTGTAGGCATGTGGTTCACGCTGCCATCATGCTCAGGAGCAGATGTCCCGCATTCAAGGAATGGTATGTCAGAAGTGCTCTGCAGTAGGGTAAAGTCTGAGCCCCCAGACAGCAGGGGCAGATTTCCCCGAGTGGAAGACGTGGCTCCACAAAGAGCTCCTGAGGCGTTGATGTCCTGGGAGCTAGGGATGGGCGCAGGATGCTTAAGGCCAGATGTGGCAAAGCCCTGGGTGGCAGCACTGCCAGGGAGCCCTTCTGCCACAACCCCAGGAGGACAAACCTAAGCCGCAGTCCAGCGTTCATGAGAGTCACTCTGCTGAGACTATGCCCAAGCACCCAAAAAGAGAGCATCTCTCCGAACTCCTGAGACAGGCTGGGTATGACAGGTTACGTCTATTCCCCCCTCGGCTGCGGCGAGGAGTTGTTCCCGGGACTGCAGCCGTCAGTGCTGCAGGGTTTGGAGAGGGACTGCCCCGTCAGGAGCTGCATGCGTGGTGGGACAGCCACAGTCCCTCCTGCATCCCATGCCCCTGCTCTCCAGGCTTTGGCTCAGCCAGGTCTCCTTTGCCCAGTGGTGAAGGCAAGTCCTTGTGAGCTGCTTTCAGGCCCCTGGGTCCCCGCCACAGCCGTGGTGTCAGCCTGCCTTTGGCTCTTGGCAGGCTGCTGTTTCCACCAACTCCTGGGCTCTTGCAGGGCCTTAACCCCTGGGAAGCTGGTACGGGGAGACGTGATGGTCATGCAGGGTGTCAGTTGGTGGTAGCTGCACTGGCCCTGCTCACAGATGTCTGCAGGGCTCACAAGCCCAGCGCAGCTGCCTGCCTGTCCTGTCCAGTTTTCTGTCTCGGAAACAAGGAAACAAATGACCCAGATGAGATTTTTAAAGCTGAAGGGCAACCATGTCAGATGTGGTCCTCTTCAAGGCATTCGTGACATCTGCCACCTGGAATGACAGCTTTCCCATGGGAGCTGCTCCTGCTGTACCTGGTGGGTGGCTGTACCCCAATTTCCAAACCAGAGCAGCGTGCCAGGCTGAATGCCAGCAGGCTGGGGCCACCTGGGCATTGCACAGCTCAAGAGCGTGGGTCTGCCATGCTGGGGCTGGGGACCAGTGCTCGTCCCAGGGTGTGGTGTTCCCAAAGCAGGAAGGGGTCTACAGTCTGCAGAGGTCTGCTGGTATCCCCTCTCCAGGTTGCTCTCCTGGTGTAGGTAGCTCTCAGATCCTTTTCTGTTGTGGAACTCTGGGCTTTCCTCAGCCTCCCAAATTTGCTCTCGTCTCTGCTCTGCCATGAACCACAGACATGCATGGCTCTCCAGGGTCTGCTGGGAAGCCAACAAGGGGACTCATGAACCCACCGTTGGTGGACCCCACAACTGCATGTTAGGATCAGCATTCTCGTAGATTTGATTTTTTCCTGTTTCTTGCCATACAACAGACTGAAGCAGAGTTTTCAGGCTTCCTGGGGTTCCTTCTGGTTGAATTATTCAACCAGACAGGGGCAGTGAGGGAGCCGGGAAGTTAGACACCTGGTTGCAGCCCTGCAAAGCATCTCTGCGTGTGCTGTTGGGCCTCAGTTTCCCACTCTGTGAAGAGGGGGTGGTTGTTGTTAGCTGTTTGCATGAGGCATTGCTGCCAGACAGGCACCCAGAGCAGGGTGCTGAGCTGAGCAGAGTAAATGGGTGACTTTAGCCACCCAAAGTCCTTGATGGAGACCTCTGAACCACAGGCCACACTGGGAAAGGCTCTTATTTTCCTGCGTCCTCTTCCAGATGGGACACAGCTGGTGTGAGAGCAGAGGGGAGTGCCAGCGCTGCTCCTGCTGCAGAGACTGCCTTACATCGTGGGACACAGAGAGGTTGCAATGGGCCCGTGGGTCCGGCTGAGGGCTGAGGACCATGGCTGCAGCCCACCCCACTCACTGTTGGATACGTGGGTGTTCTGTATTAGGAAATGGCAAGAATGGGATGAAGCTGCTAAAAAGTGACCTGTTGGAGAGAAAGGAAAACCCACAGCTCCTTCGAAAGGACCTTGGGTGCCTGGAGCCTGTTTGCTTGCAGTCGGTGTTAGATGTCCTTTCTGCTTGGATTTCTCTTTAGAAATAGTCAGGATTTCAGGTTTCAGCACACTCTGCTTTGGTGAGGAACTTCTCAGGCTGCCAGAAGATTAGGGCACAGCGTTTATCACCTGGCAGCTAGCTGCCTGGAGAAAGGGCTGTGTCACCATCCCTGCCATTTTTATCCTTCTCTTTCCCCTCTTAGTACCCGCTGGGGCACCCCTGTGCTGCACCAGACCAGAGAGTTAAAATCTAACCTCATGGGGGAAAAACTAGCATTTTCTGGTCATCTGGGTCCCAAACCAGCTCCCTGGGGGATCAAGCAGGGTCAAGTTTTCTTATCTGTCCTTGGGCTCCTCCCATTACTTGTATTGGGGTTTTTCCCAGGGCCATCCAACAAGGACAAAGCAACAGGACAGCCCCATCTCCAACCCAGAAGCGGTACCCAGTCAGAGCAAAGAGCGTGGTTTCCTGGACAGGGGCTGCACAGCAGCCCTGGCATCACTGAGTTAAGACAGAGGTTCGGCAGGATGAGGGAAACCTGCCTTTGCAAAACACAGCCTTTCAAGGCTGCTGTGAGACCTGGTCTGGTTTTGGCAAGGAAGATGTCACGCAGCTACGTGTGTGGCCATCACCGGGTTGGCCGTAGTGTTTTCCTGACTTCCAGGGGATGATGCTACAGGGTGGGCGATGACAAGCCCCGGGCATCATGCCTGCCCTGCGGCAGGTTGCTCCCATCTCCATCTCCCTCTGGGTGTTGCCGGTATGTGTTCGCACGCTCTGCACG
>NW_009593323.1:74449-107527 GCF_000690535.1 Cariama cristata
AGCTGGTGTCCCCCAGGTGTGCCCATGGCCTGGCCAGCCTGCCCAGCAGAGCAGGCACTGGGCTGGTAGAGCTTCCTCTGAGGACATCCTTCCCTTGTCCTTCCCTCAGCTCTGTCAAGGCCAAATCGCTGCTGTACTGACTGGTGGCACCAGCGCCTGACCCCAGAGGGGTTTTCTCCAGCTGCCCCCTAGCAAGGAAAGCCAGCGCCCACAGACCAGCTCTCCCAGCAGCCGGTCAAGCCCAAGCCCCAGTGCATGGGAGCTCCCCGCCCAGTGCTCGCCAAGGTGTGTCCCTTCAGGGCTGCTCCTCCTTGGCCCTTGACCTGTCTTGTTTCTTCAGTTGCGTGTGAGTCACAGAGTGAACATCTCCATGACTTGCCTCTGCCCTTGTCATTCCTTTTTTAACTATTGGCCTATTTTAAGCTGCTTTGCTTTGCACTCCTGGCTGCTTCCCTTTTGTCTTAGCAGTGCCTGCACCTGTTGAACGCAGACCGGTGCGCTCTGCCACTGTAGTTTAAGCTCAGCCTTTTGATGTTCTCCCAACCTCTCCAAAATCCCTCCCTGTGCACATTCCCCTCCACACATGGGCCGATGCATCTCTTGAACTGAGGCCATTCCCCTCCCTGGGAGCAGGGGGCTGGGCACCAGCGTTTGACTGAGGTTCGGAACATGGAGATGGTAGGGACATGGCTGGCTAAACCATGGGGAACTTTGTGCCCCTCTGCAGAGCACAAGGCTCACACACGGGACAGAGACCCTTACTGCTGCTTGCACTAGGGCATCTTATTGCCCTATAGCATCCCCCCAAAGATTTGCTATAGAAGATGCCTCTTCATTAGGTCAGTGGTTCCCATCCTTTCTGCCACTGCCTCTCTTCTGTCTCCATCCGTGGCAGCGCTGCTGGGCTCAGGAGCATTCCCCACGGGGCCGCAGGCTCTGGCTGCCCCATCTCCCACCTGAATATGTACGTCTCACTGAATATGTACAGAGTGCTGGAGGGAGAGTGGCAGTTTGCACCGACGTGGGCTGTTGATGTGCCCCTGAGGCAGACAGCGCGCAGGCCCCTGAGGTTGTCGTCATGGCCAGAAATGCTGCTGCTTTTTTTTTTTTTTTTCTGGAACAACAAACGGCATTCACATGAATACAGTGTGCAAAGTCAGGCACTTGGAGAATCATGACCAGAGGGTGCAGATGCCAGCAGCAGAAAGCATAGCTGGGGGGGATGGACCCACAGGCGGGCAGGCGTGGGGGAAGGAGTTAAGAGGCAGCAGGCTCCTGCAGGCATGAGGCAGCTCTGGGCATGGATCTGGTGGGAGAGCAGGGCTGAGTCAGCTCACCCCCCCTTTCTCCCACCCCTGTGCCTCTACCTCCTCACAAGAAAAGGCCCATGGAGCCAAGGTAGACTGATCGAGAGATGAAGGGTGTAAAGAGGCAGTGAGCAATGCCATCGCTCAGTGCTGCTCTGGGACTCTTGTATATCTGGCCATCATTTCTAGCAGAGGGGCCCCTGCTGTTGATGATTTGTCCCACTGTCTGGGGACAACAGGACTTGCCTTTCCCTGGACCCTGCAGATGCTCATATGTGGGACATTTGTCAGATACAGCAAGCCCCCAGAGACCCAAAGCCTGAACCCAGGTACCCTGACCATGGGGAGTTTCTCGTCAGGGGTTCTGGTGTCATTGCCAAATGACGCCTTTGGTCCAACTCTTCAATCTGGAGATCCTCATCCGGAGATTTTCAACCCCAAAAGTGACTTCCAGGACCCATCAGATTTCTTCAAGCTCCCTACCCATCCCAGGTGAACACAGTCCTTGTCACTCACTTCGGTTCTTGAACTTTGGGTCACCTGTGCCTGGAGCAGGGAGAGCAGTCAGCTCAGCTTGCAGAATGCAGTCTACCTCATAAATTCAGTGGCTTCCCTCCCTTTCTCATCCTCTGGTCTCTCTGAGTCAGAGTGGCAAGGAAGTAATCTCTGTCGCTGGCTAGGCAGAGGGAAAGGCAAGACAGGACGTTGAGGTCCCATGCCCACGGATCTCCTCTCCGTAGCTGAATGTTTGCACAGTCCCATGACAGAGCAGAGCTCTCCAGGCAGGGAGAGCTGGAGGCAATCGGATCGGGGGCAGTCGTAGGAGATGGCAGGAGAAATAGCAAGGTATCTCTGGGCTAGTGGCAGCTGACCTGAAACCTTCAGTTAGTGCTTGATTGGTGCAGGGCCCCTTGGAGGAACAGGAACTAATTATACTGGAGTCTGTCTCTGTATGCAGAGCGACCAGAAAAAACATATTCTTCTACCAAGTGCATCTGTATCTGTATGAGATGAGTCCAAGTCTACCCCAAAAGCATAGCCTGCCCTGTGGCAGGTTTTCTCCAGCCTTATCAAATTGAGCATCCCAGAACTAGACATAGCCATCTCCAGAAAAACTCCACGAAGAGACTGTAAGATCTTATGCAGATGGACTATGTCTTTCCAGACCTGTGGGCGGACGAGTGGGAAGAGCCTCTGATCTCTGTTTTTGGCCTTCGTATGCTGCTGTGTTTAAAAATTTAGCAGCTATAATTTCAGGCACAGCAGGCAAGTCTCTCCATGATGCGATTGGACTGGTCCAATTGAACTCAACTCCCGAGAAAACAGCAGGACCTTGGCTTGACTTTGGAGATCCCAGACCCCTGGGGATACACTGAAATAGTTAGATTGGAGAAGCCCAGGAGGCCAGACACAGAGAACAGGGAGCAACACCCGCTGTCAGCAGGTGGCCTGGTCCCCCACCAGCCCCAGTGGCAAACACAGCACAGTTCCACACATAGATCCATATCTCTTGGCACGGAGGTTGCATTGCAGCCAACATCCTTTCTAACAGCCGGCTGCAAGGAGCATGGAGTGCAGGTCACACTTTACAGGACAAGGGAATGGGATCCTGGCATGCGGTGATCTCGAAAAGAATCTAGGGGTGAAGGTAGGGGAAACATTAAATGCAAGATCCCAGTGAGGCCAGTCCTAAGGGAGCAGAGTCAACCCACAAAACCTGAGGAAGCCAGGCTTGTTTGGACTGTTGAAAGAAAGGGGATGCGACAGCTGCCTGTTGATGCATTACTGGGTAAACACTAGAGTAGAGAAAAAAGACAGAGTTCAGCTAAAGGACACAAGAAATGGTGCAATGTTTGGAGATGTTCAAGCTGGAAACTCAGGCAAAGGCACAAATCAGCACTGTGGGGAGGTGCTGCAGGGAAAGCAGGGTTGTTATGCCTGGGGGGTCCTTACAGCTCTCCCCTGCAATGTGTAACAGGAATGGAGATATGGCTCCCTGCCTGTGCCAGGCCTCTCAAAATCACTGCTAAAGCAGCTGCATTTCTTTCTGAGTTCTGTGTTTCAACTGGGACACTAAAAAATTGCAGACAGAAATTACCTTCTAGAGTGAGAATGAAGATGCTTGATCCATTTATTATGTTCTAGGCAGGATAAAGGGTGCCATGGTCAGATATTACAAGAACCAGCACACAGACAAAATATTTGGTCCATGGTCCATATGGCTCAGGAGCATTGCAGAGGACTGCCAGAGAGTGGGAGTTAGGAGGTGAGGCTAAACATGGCCATGGCTAGGGGTATGATGGCTTCTTCACAGAACGTCCTGGCCCAACCCAGGCTCTGGGCTTATTGCAGATGCAGATGGGTGACATCCTCCAGCCCAGGTCCCATGGGACCAGGTATGGGAGCAGAAATGGTCCCTCTGCTCCCACTAGGTCTTCAGACCCTGGACATGGAGGCCACACTGTATTATTGCTTCATGAATTCATAGCACCAGGATGATCATGCTCCAGCAATAATAAATTGCAGCAATAAGGAGAGATGATTGCAATTAGAACTACTGTGCTGTAATTAGGATGTTTGATACAAAACGGCAGAAGAGGCAGTGCTGACAGCATGGGTTCATTCTTGAAGCCATGCATGACAAAAGGGACGAGAAGGACCAGGAGGTTCCCCTCAGGATTCATCAGCCATGGAGAGGGCTTGAGGACTTAGCAGGTTCTCCAAGATGTGCCAAACACCAATCTGCTGTAGATGTTGGAGAGGCCTGGCCCATGCTCCCCTGTCTTGTCTCCCACGGTTGACCCTCCTCATCCAACCCTTGCTGCTGGCCTCAGGGAGCAATGCTGCATCTCTTCATCTGAGCCCAAAGACCTAACACCAGTCTGTCTGCCCACAAGGGCTGTGGAGCAGTGGGTAACCTGGGGTTTGCCAACCCTGGTCCCCACTGGATCCGCCAGCAACTTTGAGGAAGGCAGCAGCTCCTTCAGCATTTGCTCTCCAGCTCTGCCACACTGCATCAGCAAGAGCTGGCTGCCTGCCCCCTGCCAGCAGCACACGTGGGCAGCAGAACATGGAAATGGGCTCCCCTTGCCTTGGCTTGGGCATGCCTGGGTGCCAGCCCCGGGGCAGAGTACAGCCAGCTGCTGATCTCCTCTAACCCTATCACCCGTCCCTTCACTCTTCATTGGCATCGGCAGCTGCCCTGCGGGCATCGACATCCTTGGGGCTCTCGCCTGTGCAGGTGGTGGTGTTGGAGGGCACCTGGGCTTCAGGCAGCCCTCGCTGTCACTGAACGATTCAGGCTGAAGGATGCCCCTGTGTTGCACTAGGCAGGAGAGCTGTGAGAAGTGGAATTTTTCAGCCAAAAATCTTTTTTTTAAGTGGGAAAAAAGCCCCACTTTTTTGTTTTTTTAAATCTTCTGGGGTACTCACTTGCCAAACTGAGTTGGTCAAAATCCTTTTTTTTAAAAGTCAAAATCCTTTATCTCAATACTTTCCTCCAGGATGCCTCAGCAACAGTGTCAGAGTTACCTTCCATTTCAGTCTAATTTTATGATACTTATAAAATTTCATCAAAGATAGAATTGAAAGCTCTTGCTTGGGCCCAAATAAAATTGTTTTGACTTTCCAGATCGCTTTAAAAAATGTTAATTTTAGCGCTGCTGAGCTCTAAATTATTTTTTCCTGGTTTCTGGCTGTTCACCTGCGCCCTTGACCTCTCCCACTGCAGGAAGAGCTGCTAGGGTGCCAGACATCCCTAGGGCGAGCCCACCGGGTGAGGGGGGGGGTCTTCCCAGTGAACAGCCAAAAGAGCCCCTGCACTTGCTGCTGTGCTGTGCTGTCCTGGTGTGCTTCAGCATCAATCTGCTTTGGTAGGGCGTTTTTCCAGGGGAGGAGGGAAGTCACTGGAGATGGATAACTCTGACGGTCAGGCGGTACAGACTGAGCAGGAGGGGACTTTTGGTGATGAAGCATCAACCTTGGCTTGCCACTGTGCCCCTCGGCTCTAGGGGATGTAGGGGATGTCCCTTGCATGTGGTCCTGCAGGTCTCCTTCTCACCTGTCTCTTCTTCCAAGGGGTCTACTGAGCTCCCTGTCCTGCAGCATTTGCCTTTACAGCAGTCTGTCTGTCTGTCTGTGCAGACAACAGGGTTCAGCTTCTTCCTCCCGTTCTGCTCTTGTTTTACTTTCTTTCATGTATTTCTGCAACACTCCCTGTTCTGCCCTCTGCTCCACCTCCTCCGCTTCTGTCCACCCTCCAACACGTGAGTGCACCAGCTAATTGCTTGGGACACCACTGATTCACAAACCCTGCGATATTCAACAGGAAGAACAGGGTAACTGGCATGACCTGCCCATTTTGCCTGTCTGGTATCTCCTGGCCCATCTATCCTTTCTGTTTATCAAGCGTCTGACATAAGAGTCATGTTAATGTGTCTCTTCCTCCCAGGAGTGTTGGGAGGATTAATTAGTTAATATTTGTACAGTGCTTTGAAGGTAAGTGCCAAGCGGGATGATGGTAGGAATAGAAATGGATTCTTTCATCTTGTCTCCTTCCTTTTTTCACAGGGGCTAATGCTAACCACCAGTGATGTGCTCCTCCTTCACTGGGTTACCTGGTGGGGATAGTGTTGCCTCTCCTTCAAACCAGAGTGAGGGGAGAGTGTGTGAGCAGAAATCACCAACGGGGAGTAAATAAAAAAGCAGAGAGAAGGTGGCCAGCTGAAGAAAGCAGCTGGATTCAGCACACACAGTTGCGTGCCATAGCCCTGGGAGGTTGCCACCAGCTTAGGCTAGCTCGCTGGGTATGAACTGTGCCTGGCATCTCTCTGGCTTGGGTTGGAAGGGGTCTTGCGGCATTGACCCCCAATACAGAGCCCATTGACTGCCAGCAAATTTGCTACAAACCTGCTCAGTGGAGACGTCTACCCTTTGGGTACGGAAGGGCATTTGACATTTCTAAGGCAGGCAAGGGATCGATGTCTTACTGTAGACAGGCTAATGTCGTTCCTGTCCCACTGTGAATGTCCCTTCCAAGATGTCTCCTGTCTCCTTGCCTTGACTCTCCAGCTTTAAGCCCACCTTTCTCATAAAACCCGTGTAGCAAAGACAAGAGCAAGGGGCTGAGTGGGAGACATGACCCCCACGCTTTTTGACTGGCATGTCAGGGGAGCTGGTCCAAGGTTTTTCTGCCGAGTGGGTCCCTTCCCAGGAGGTAGAAGTAAGACATGCCCAAAATGTAGGACAATGCTGTTCTCTGGGTTCCCACTCCTAAGGGGGTGGTTTGGGTCTGATACGGTGGCAAGGAGGGCTGGAATAAGAGTGGAGGACACTGTTGGGACAGACATTTCCTGAACACAGCAGGACATTTCCTGAGCAGTATGATGCTCGTACTCCCTCCATGGTGTGACTTGGTCCAGAGACTGCAGGGCAGCACTGCAACTGAGCCCCAATGCATCTTGGGGTATGCTCCCACCTTCACGCCTCCTTCCCCCACCTCAGCTGCACCCAGACCCTAAACCACCCAGAGGACAGGACCTATGCAAGAACAGCACGTGCTGGGGAGAAGGAGTCTCCTGAGTCCATGCACAGAGCAGCTGGGCTGCCCGTGCTGCTGCCGCTGTGAGCCCAGGGCTGGCGCTGGGCAGCCAGCAGTATTCCCAAACCTGGATGGCTGGGACTGGGATGACTGGGACTGGATGACTCAGGGAAGGGGAGGCCCGGGGTACCAGCAGACTGCAGCACTCAGACCCCAGTGCCCACATGCTGCAGCTCTGCTTCGCTGGCCAGTGTTCATTGGGCAGTGGGGCTTTGGTGGCTGGGTCTTGTTAAAACTGCTTTTGGACACGCTGACCATTTTCCAGGACAGTTCCAGGATGCTTATCATCATTTTTACCGAAATCTCTCTCTGGAATGGCCAACGCTCTTCACTTACCAAAGCCACAATTTCTTATGGAAAACTGAGCATAATTTTCTCATGGAAAGAATGGGATTTTCTTGTGCAGAGTGGTAGCGCAGGAAGGTGTTTCACCCACAAAGCACTCTTTTCTTCTTTAATCCAAACTGTGCAAAAGGGAAACAAACTCCAGTTGTTTCAGAAATTTCATTCAGTCATCCGTGCCAACTGCCCCCAAGAGCAGCCAGCTCTGGGGAAGGTCACAGCCGCCATCCCCGTCCTGAAGTAATACAAGGGAAGCTGAGGCAGAGCTTCCCTGCCTGAGCAGGACAAACCCTGCACATTGGGCAGCAGGACTGGAATTTCAGGCTAGAGAATTCCCACCAGCAGTGCCCCAGCCCTGGCTCCATCTCATTGTACATCAATAGTGGATGAGCTCTGACTTCGTCTAGGCTGGGGAATACATGTTGTAGCTAGTGATGTTAATTAAGCGGTAACTAGACTGATGGAGATTTATTTTCAGGCTGCCTGCTAGAAACTGGTTATACACAGCTGGGAAATTGAAAATTGACCTCCTGCTCGTTTCCTGTTTTCTCCAAAGCAACAGTTAATTATTGCAGTAGCCTGCAGAAGCTATGGGGTAGGCTCCTCCATGCAGCACTCCCTCAGGGCCGCCCAGACAGGCCTGGCAGGAAACATCTCTTCAGCCTAGCTCTGGAACATGGCCCTCATCTCTCTCCATCCCAGATCCTGATCCAGGCGATCAGCCCTGAAGCTGGCTGGGGGTGTTCTGGGGTGGTCTCCCAGTGTCCCTTCCTTGCCTTCCTCCCACTGCCGGCCTACGTACCCCCAGGGAGAAGGAGGCTGCTCATGGGTGTGGAGATCTTTAAGCTTGGAAAAGAGGGGAATGTGCTCAACATGGGGGGCAGATAGGGCAGCTCTGGGCTCAGCTCAGCACTCAGGGCATGCAACACTACATCCCTGGGAGCTCTTTGCACAGTGGGGACCACAGGAGCTGGCACTGGGCAGAGTTGGAAAGACTGGAGGTCTCTCCTTGTCTCCATGACTGACCTTCTGTGTCCTATGCCTCGGTTTCGCCTGAGTGACGGTAATGGTTTGAGTGAGGGTGATGGTTTTGCACTTAACAGGGTTCGTCCTTTTGCTGCAGCAGAGGCCAGCAGCGCTCACTCCAGAACTGCCGGCTCCAGTTGGTACAGGATGCTCAGTTTTTCCATACCTGTGCAACATGAACTGCTCGACATGTTTTCCTCCATCTGTCTCTCTGTACAGTCTTACTCTCCACCCATGCATTGCGCAGCAGGCTGGAGCGTGGAGCCACTGGACTCGAAACCTGCTTGCCTGCATGGAGCTAACTGGGCTCCACTGGGCCACCCCGGGAATTCCCGTCTCCTGGGCTGGGTGGGCTGTGAGTCCTGGGGTGGGACCAGCCCTGCGCCCCGCACGACTCCCTGGTTACAAGAAGACAGATGATGCCAAAGGGGTCCAGACTTGGGGAGAAGCAGCAGCTGCCCAGAAAAGCACCAAAGGGCTTTACAGCCTGTCTGGCTTAGCACTCGGGGTGCTGCCTCCATCTGCTCCCGGCCTCAGCCACCAGCCTTGGCCAGCAGTAGAGGGGAGGCCTGCATGGGCAGGGGGAAGAATGAGGCACTTCAGCTTTTAGGTACTTTTAACCCTTGAATTTCAGGTGACCCGCAAACAAAGCCCACAGCCTACACACAATCTCCTGGTTAGTGCCAAAAACCAGCAGAGCAGTCACCCATAATGCTTTTATATAATCTGCTTGTTTTAAGATGATTGTTCCCACAAGAAAGGGAGGTGGAGGCATGATTAATTTTCATTAGCCTTGTAAATAATAAGCTTGTTTCCGCTAGTCTTGCCCTGTAATTAGGGCTCTGGTTCCTGGGCCCTGCAGAAGGAAGCTGAGATTTGCTGGTGAGTCACGGGAAACTGGGCCAGCCTGGACATCCCACCCTGGGCCAGGAAAGGGAAAGTGTCTGGGCTCCCCTCAGAGAGACAGGGCTTCCCCTTGCTCCAAGGGGAAGGGAGCAAGGACAGCGGTCCTCCAAGGGGAGAGGGAAGAGCCCACACAAAGCCAGCGTAGGCTGAGGTTTGCACATCTTCATTATTCAAATGAAAATGAAAGCAAAACTTCTGGTTCAGGGCTTGCAGCGTCTGTCCCAATAGCTGAATGTTGAATATGGATGTAGGATGATCTCAGGAGGAGTTCAATGACATGGAGATGAGGTAGGGAAGGAGCCCCTGGATATTTGCATTGAATCTGGGGCTGAATGACCTGCAGCGGCCAGCACCCAGGCACACAGGTAGTGTCCAAAGCACCAGACAAATACCCGCTTTTGAACCATGAAGTGAACAAGCCTCTACAGCTGAGGACACCATTGCATCTCTGTGAGAGGGACTACACGATGTTGATGTGTGAGCTTTTGGGTTGGTACGTGGTTGGAGGGGGCTCAAAACCTCAGATGAACAAGAGGAGAATTTTTGGAGGCTCCATTTCTATTTTGGTGCCTGATAAGCAAAAACATTTCAGTTTTTAATCTGAAAATGCTCTTTTGATGTATTTTAAAGAAAGAATGATATTTTACAACAAGAAAATTGAACAGTTTAAAATCCCAAACCAACCCAAAAAAGTATTTTATTATAGACTCCCCAAAATTGTCCTGCTGATCCCCAAACCTTGGGAAATGCTGATTTCCCAAGGTCATGCTGATCCTTGGGAAAAACCAAACAAAAATTTAATTGCAGGAAATCCTGAAAGAAGTAATCCTTTCCTAAGTTTAGCCAGAAACTGAAAAATTTCTGTGTATACAACTCCCCCACCCTGGTCTCTGGGAGCTGTACCATCTGTGGTGTGACCTTGCCTTCTCAAAGCTCCTGTGGACGAGGTGGCACTTACCAGAGAAAGGAAGGACCTGTCCCATGTGCTCCTCCAATGAGAGCGTATGAGAGGTGGACCTCAAACCCAGCTCGGCTGTGCCTAGGCTATGAAGACTAGGGCTGGAGCCTGGTCTCCATCCCAGTCCTGGTACAGGTATGCAGAGCCCATGGCACAGAGGTCTGGATGGAGAAGTGCCTGGTTGTGCCCCATGACCCCCTTGTGGAGGATCACAGCAGGGCTGCAGGGAAACAGTCTCATCCAGAGCAGTTTTCTCTTCTGCTGGCTGCTGCCCTGTCCCTAAGCTACCTGATCCATACCCCTACCCCAGGTGCCTGGGGTACAGCAGAAGAGCATGGCCTGGGACACAGTGTCCTTCATCACTATGTCCCCAACTCAACACCTTTTTGACAGAATGAGACTTGGCCCTACTCTACCATAATCCCTGTGCCAAGCAGTGGTGCCCTGCTGACCACAGACTCTTCTGTTCGCCCCTCCCAGGGAACATATATTTCACTGCCACTCCAATTTTATTTTTTTTTAGCTTTACCTAGGTTGCATTATACCCTTCCTTGCTGTAGGCTGGATGCTACACCTCTGTGTGCCCCAAAATGCCTACCCACCATGATGTGTTTGGACACAGGGTCTGGGCTTAGCCTGAGACGGAGGTGGCAAGTGAGTGACTCTCTTGCAGTATTTGGCACTTCCCTTCACCCATCATATTGGTGTTGCCTGGAACCAGACCTCGTATCTGAGCACCGTGTTTCCCAGTTCCATCGCTCCCCCAGGGGCAGAGGCTGCAGGATATTAGGCCAGAGCAGAGGTGACAGAGCCACCTTAATATACATGTGCAGGGAACTGTAGTTGGAGAATGTAGTGTCTTCTAGAGAGGCACTGGTTTTATTGCAAGAGGCTGATGGACGATCACTTCACGCCTTGCTGCAGCATTCAGAGAGCACATAGGTGGCAGAGGGGGTATCAGTGCTAGAGGCAGGGGTGCCTTCATCTGCGGTGTGGGCTGGTGCTCAGTCCATCTCGCCCAGGGCAGATGCACAGTGTCAGGAGGCTCATGGCTGAGCAGCAGCACTGTGTCCTGGCCCAAAAAATTCACATGGGAAAAAATAGAGGGACTCATGGGGCTGAGATCTGGGAAACAAAGACATCCCAAAGCAGGGAACTGCTGCTTTGGTTACTCTTCTCCCTAGCACAAGGACAAAGCATCACAGAAAGTGATCAAGGTGGGATCCTTTTTCCACAAGCAAAATTCACCTCTGGAACTCGCTGCCATGAGATATCAGAAGCAGAAAGCTAAGGAAGTTTCAAAAGAGGGAAAAAAGGCTGAAAGGGATGTGGATAAGGAGAATGTCTCTGCCTACAAGAAAGGAAAGACAGTCTTTGGGTCCTCTGGAAAATGCAGTGTCCAGGATACCACCAGCATGGGACACCTCCCAGAATGCCTCCATCCCAGTAGCACAGGCAGAATCCCTCCTTGGGCTTCTGGGGTTATCTGTTACCTCTGCATGCTGCTCAGAGCAGTGTGAAGGTCGTACTTTCCAGCTCAGGTAGCCTGGGAGGTGAACTGCAAAGCCAGGCGGGAGCCACCGGTGAAGGGCACATCTTCTCCAATTTCAACGTGCAAGAAGATGCACAGCTTCAGCAAGGCAACAGCCAGTTGTGGCTAAATACTACTGGAGTCACAAAAATAGTCAACCTGGGTTGGGATGACCACCTATTTTACAGTCTGAGAGCAGCAAATGGCTTCTCTGCTGGGTGTTCATCCCTAGTGTGGGCCAGGGACGAGCAGGATCTATGCCATGCTCCGTACACAAGCCCAGTCCAACAGCCTCCATGGGAGGAACCTCCTGCCGAAGAACTGACACAGCCGCTTCTGGGAACAGTGTTTTCCCAACCTAGCAGATGCAGCAAAAACCCTTCTTGAAAGAGCTGTTTGCTAAGGAAAAAAACAATTGGCACACTAATTAAAAGTGACTGATTAAAGGACTGAAAGGGAATTACTCATCTTGTTAAAGGCAGGCACCTGCAGAGCGCTCCTTGCTATCAGAGCGACAGCATCCTCCGTACCACAGAGAGGACACCGCTGCTCAGCAGTGGCGGGTGTGTGAAGCAGCCCTGAGCAGCGTGGCACGTCCTCTCATCCAGCACAAACCCGCAGTCACCACCCTGGCACATCCCGAGGAGCTGCAGCGAATTGATCCACCGCGAGGCAGTGGCAGTCGGTGGCTGTCGGTATGACAGCAGACAGTGCAGCGTGGAACTGCGAGTGCCGTGGGCCAGGCTGCTCAAACACAGCACAGCTCGCTCCCAGGCATGCGACCCGAGCAGCACCACACGCAGAGGGTTGTATGCACCCACACTTGCCCCTCTCTTTCTGGCCTGGCTGTTCTCTTCTAGCCTCAGCGTGGTCTGCCCTTACTTGGGTTCGCCACAGA
This sequence comes from Cariama cristata, assembly GCF_000690535.1. NCBI lineage: Eukaryota > Metazoa > Chordata > Aves > Cariamiformes > Cariamidae > Cariama > Cariama cristata. The sequence continues at coordinate 87,017 of NW_009593323.1, forward strand.
TGGCTTCTCCGTTTGCTTCATCTTTTTCATCGCTTGCAAAGATGCAGCCAGTGGTCACATCAGAGCTGGGCTCAGGTGAGACGCATAGAGCAGAGACATGCCCGAGGAAGGTCCAAGTGTTTCTGCCTCAGTAGCACGCAGTTAGGTGATGCAGATTATCCCAGATGTCATGCCAGGAGCTTTGCCAGAGCACTCAATAGCACAGTGGGTCACTAGAGCTGGTGAAGGGACAAGGCTAAGGGTTTCTCAGTGGGAGCTACACAAGTGTGGGGCTTTCTGACATGAGTGGTTGTGTGGCAGACCTGGTTTAGGGATTTCTTGCTCAGATTTTGAGTGGCCATAACAGGTTGGGTTCAGCCCCAGAGACAGATGCTGCTCTTCATCTCGTGCTAGCCTGAGCAGACAAGCAGTGCCAGGGAGGGGGAGCAGGCAGCAGTGGCAAGGACAGATTGTTCAGGTCTTGTCTGCCACAGGAGAGTAGGTCTTCCTCCTGTGAGGTTCAGTGAGCGTGGTCAGGACATAGGCACTTTGCAGCAGGAAACCCCTTCAGACCCCAACCAGGAACAGGCTCCTCGGTTCCCTGGGCAAGAACCGCAGGCTGGGAACAGGCTGGGCAGCAAAGGAGGTGGCTCCAAGCCAGCTCCTCTGGTTTTCTCTTTAGTCTCTAGCTACATTTCACCTCTGGCTGGCTATCCCACCTGTGCAATCAAACTCTGCGTCCTCTAGCTTTGCGTGATCGGCTGAAGGTTAAAACAAGAGACAGCAGAGACAGCGAGCATGTGCCAGTCCATGGCTGAATGTAAGCACAGCTGTAGGCACAGGGGAATCTGCTCTTCTTTGGTTTTGGGTCAATGTGCCGCCGTCCTTTTCCACAGTCACACATAACCTTCTTGGAAAACCTCTTCCAGGTGCACAGTCACCACTGCAGCCCATGTCCTGCTTAGGTTTGGGCTGTAGCCAACAAGTCTGTGATGCACTAAGCCTGTCCTGTGGCCCCCAGAGGAGTTTCACCTCATCCTGTCTGCCCTGACTCAAGCCTGGTCCTCGCTAAAGCCTGGTCCTGCTCCATTGGTGAGCAGCTAGTGCAGATCCCTTTCTCAGCCTGATCCATCAGCAAGAGGCTGGAGGCAGCTGTTTGTTTTCCTTCTATGGCTGGTCTTACTGCTGGCAGTGCTCACATCTTCCTTATAGGTCAGTCAGGTGGTAGCGTAGAAGGAACATGGGGTTCCTTGGAAGAGGTGATGTCTGGGTGCCAGAGTATCACCGGTAATGTTCTCCCATAGGGCCAGACAGTCTCTCCCCTGGCCTCAGCTCAGGCTTCAGGGGAGGAAAAAACCTGCAGGATGGATGGCAACTATCATGGGAAAGCATTCACCACATGAGAAAGGCTGAGAGCCTCCCACTGACATTGAGGTGCTGTCTGTAGGATGGACAGGTCAGCGAGGGTGCCCTGGGGCAGTGCCCTGTCTGTGGCCCATGCCAGGTTCCTAGAAGAGAGCCACAGGTTGGGCAAGTGCAGCACCCTGAGCTGAGCTGAGCCTTTATCCATGCATTTCCCAGCCCTTTACAGACTTTCTCCCATGCTGCTGGCTGCATCTCAAAGCAGGGAGGCCACTCTAGGACCAACGAGCAGGGGGATCCCAGACCTCTCCACAAAACTTAGTTGGAGCAAGGGAGTTCCCCATTTCCTTGTCTGGCATTTGCCGCCCTCCTGTCCACCTCATGCTGTTCTGCATCTGTGGTACTCCCAGTGCTATTTTTAAGGAAAAAACCAAAAAGCCATAAATCTCGTCTGTCTCCTGGAAGATGTAAGCATGAAATCAGGGGCCCTGAACATGTGCAAGTGGTCCATTTATCACAGTGCCCCAAATCAGAAGTACAGTCACTTTTGGAAAAGTAATAGCAACTGAGGAAGAAATCCCTGAGTTTGTTTATCCTTCAGGTCTCGGAACTGCATTTGAACTAAACATCTTGGGAAAAACCTCCCAGGTGACTTGAACTTTTGCCCATGATGGAGAATGCACTGCTACGATTGTTCTTGTTTGTTAAAAATAAAACCTTTCTTTTCTTGTGGTCCAGACTGACCCATCTTCAGCTGCCTGCCCCTGGATGCACAATGGGGTCCTGGCTGCAGCGCTGAAGACCCCTCTGTTGTCAGCCTTTTAAGGACTGGTGGTCTGCAGTGAAGTTGTTTGTGTTCCTGGTGTCTCCCAGCATAAGCCACGTCGTGCAGTCCTTGTGGCTCTTCTCTAAACCATCTCCAGTTTATCCAATCTTCCCAGATAGTGAGCTGCCAGAAAAGGACCATCTTTTCTAGTAAGATACTGTCCATGCCACACACAGGCCCTGCTTCTACTGCGGGGTCCTTCACTAATCAAGGCAGAATCTCATTTTAACCATCATTTTGTACAGATGTCTTATGTCCAGCTGTTCAGTCACCATGTCCTTCAAGTGCATCTTCGGGTCACACTAGGATACATCTCTCAGCACAAGTCTCTCTGGTTAATTCCCTCATAACAGGGCAACCCCTTTTCCATGCATATCACAAAGATACTTGGAGAGCAGGCTGTCAGGCTCACCAGGATGAGCGAGTGGGTTGTGGAAGGCCCCATACATTCTCCATCTTGTGCTTCCTCTGCTAGGACACAGATCTGTAAGGTTGACAGGTAGATACGACTCAAAAAGGTGACCTTGCCTGCTATGACATTCAATATCTCTCTTTGCGACCTCATTCCTCCCTAAAGGTGTTGATTTTAACATTTGCTGATTTTAACACTCCAATTACGTGACGCTTCTAGCCAGATTTTGAGAGCACAACTAGGTCGAATTCGTGTCCATATGTGAGCAGAGTGTATTATCCGGATTCCCTGGCATCGATGCGAAGGCAATTAAAGAATTTCTTCTCTTCAAGTCCCTTGCTGTCTGGACCAATTTTATTCTCAACATCATGATGTCACGCTAATGAAGGCTCCGCAGTCCCTCCTACTTGCCCTTCTCCTTCATTGTTTCATATCCTACTCAGTCTGTCCCACACCCTCCTTGCTCCCCATGCCCTCAGAGGAAGGTCTTCCATCACAAACAGCATCTCGTGGGCTGCTGCACCACACCGGACCCTGCCAGCTCACACCCTCACGCTGCCAGCTGGGCATTGCTGCAGGAGCTGCCTTCTTGCAGAGGCAGGCAGCTGCCCCAGCAGAGCCTCCAGCATGCCCTGCCCCACCGCTGCCTTCTGCATGCCCAGAGAGCTCTTCGCCTGTGAGCTGCATCGTTAGTGCAGATCAGTGAATCCCTCCTCAGCAGCTGCAGGCTTGTGGACACCCAGTGTACCTGGGCCCCAAGAGGGAACGTGCCACCCCACCGGTTAGTGGGATCCCTCAGTAACAGCATCCGTCTTCCCTGCTGGGTGTCAGTGCGGGCGTGATTATCTCACTGAGTGGACCGGAGAGGCTCAGTTCTGCTTCACCCAGCTCCATCCCCTATTCCTCTACCAGGAACCTCAGAGCTGTTTTCTGCTCTTCCTGTGCTAAGAATTGGTAACCTCCACCCACAGGGAACTGTGTCCGCTCCTCTTCTCTCCACTGTTGCTGGCCTGCGCAAGCTTCAATCTCTAGTCAGGCAGAGCAGACTCTAGTTGTCTGCGTGTTTATTTAGTAAATTAATGAAACAAAACTTAATGTAAGATCTTACCGGAAGGGAGGGTGTTGTTTCTTTCAAATGGAACAGATTTCAGTCACTCAAACTCATTCCCTCCCAAGTCTTTCTCCTTCATGTACTTGCAAGCTCCAAGGCTCATGTCCAGGAGGTCTTGCCAGGTTCACTTGTGTACAAAATTAAAGAAGAGGAGCACTGCTGTCGGATCCCCACTATGTCTCTGAGGTTCCTCTTGATTGACAGTGATGTGGGGTTTGGATCAGTCTTTTATACCCTCTAGGAGTCAACAGTCATGATGGGTGGATCTTTTGCCTCAGCCTCTTGCTTACTTCAACTTCCATAAATCTTAGGCAAGATCAGTGTGCCTTGTATTTGTGTTCAGGGTACCTTTCTGTTGGGACATGCAATGTGCTGTAACCTTGTTTCCCTCCTCCAATGACCCAAACAGAACTCTTCTGCTGACAAGGCATCTGTGCAGAGACCTTTGCAAAGCACCAGCCTTCTGCGCTCAGAGAGAGGATCACATTCCTCGTGGATCAGCAGGACTTTGCCACTCTTCCCACCTCTGCTCGATTGTTTCCTCTGGTGCTTTCACACACATATTTTTCCGTTCATACCTTCTTCAGAAAGACCTTAATACTGGCTACAAATCTCGTCACTTATGAACAGCCATACTTCATCTGTGCTCTCTCCACTGTCTCCACAGCATCCTTTTTTCCTTTCTTGAATGTGAGGCAGCGTCAGCTCTCAAGTCAGGACCCAAGCATCCTTCATACAAAATCTAATTCTTCCTGGGAGACCCAAAGGAGGTAAGAGTTTTTGTTTTGTCCAGAGAAATGGTTATGAGATCAGAGGTACAAGAACACACATATATTTATTTTCATTATTTCTGTTGCTGGATTTACGCAGAATGATGCTATGGCCTATTTCATAAAGGAGAGCAGGCCAGAGGTTTGTAGTGACTATACCTGAACTTACAGTCTGTAAATCTAAGGGTTAGAAGGCACTCAAGTTAGGGATGATAGCATGAGGAGGCCAATGTTGCATTCAGAAGCGCTCGCCATCACTGGGAGCGTGCATGCCTGGCTGTGCTCTTCACCAGTTTCTGACTGCCCCTGTGCTGGACCTGCCCATGCCCTCCGTCCCTGCGGACGTCCCTACTGTGCTCACAGGATCTCCACTCGGACTCAGCCTTTCTCCCGTACCAGAGCTTTGGATCCAACATGGGACTGGCTGCAAAACAGAGAAGCCCAAGGAGGTCACTTTGCCAGTTCCCTGACATGAGAACTTCATTTCTTCTCAGGTTTCACGAGAAGCAGACACGGGCAGTTTGCTGAGGCTCTTTCAAGTTTGGAAGAGAAGCAGAAAGTCCCTGCAGCGGGAGGTGAGGGACCGGCCAGGGAGGGACCTGCCTTTCTCACATAGACTCAGCCCAAAATGCTGCTTTTTGAGCCTGTTACATTTCACGGTGTTTTCACTGAAATTAAATCCCAGCACCATCTGCACCTTCCCAGGAACACTTGCCATGACTGCTCTGCTGGCCTTGCTCTGCGCAGGTTGTGGCCACACCAGTGTGGCCCCAGGAGTGGCTGGCTGGAAGGGAAGGACCATCCTGTTCTTCGCATCGTGCTGCCCTGTGAGCAGGCCGTGCTTTCAACTGCTCCGTCACGACTGAAACCCTCATCGACTTCATCTGGCTGGAGACCCCAGCAGACAATAGGATACTTCATGCAGAGTTGCCTCTTTCTGTCACTTAGCTGCAGTCATCTCTGAGGTGGCAATACCAGGGATCATGAACTTCAAATCAGTCTCTTCAAGGTCTTCTCCAGCCACACTTCAAGTCCAACGGAACCACATGGGCTACAGAAGGGCAGGTTGTGGCCCTTCTCTCCTAGACCAGGGCTCAGAGGAGCAATAATCATGAGCTGATTCTCCGGTGAGGTTTGGTTGCAGAGCATCTGAGGCCCTAGTTCACCAAAAATGTCTTGAATCATGCAGGGAAGGGACATCAGTTCATCAGCAGGACAGCCCTGAGTAAATGAGAGCATGGGAGCATGCACACCACCCTTGAAAGACCCTTGGCTGCTTCCTCTGGTGTCCTGTGCCTTCATTGCCTGGAAGCTCAGGGACCCCAGCTTGCCCCCTGCTCCCCACCATTCCCTTTGGTCTGCAGTCCCCCTGCCTGAGTTATACCACCTCTCGCAGCACTGCGTGTCCTTCCACACGTCGTCTTCAACCCCACCCCCTCCACGCAGCAGCCATGACGTGAGCAAGCTGCTCCTGAGAAGGGGAGAAAGAGGGGGATGATGGAGGTGGATCACTGGTAGTTAACGTAATGTAATTGTGCTGGTGGCACAATTGTTCATTTACATTTCCTTGGGGCGTTGATGCTGATATTAATTAAAGGTAATTATAGCACTGCTTTTTCAGTGCAACAGTAGCATGCAAAGACAAAAGCAGTATTACAGACAAAAATGTTTCTTCCTCCAGAGCTTCAAAGGCATCTTTTATTTTGAGAAATGTGCTGGGTGAGTGGAGGCCTGGAATCCAGGCACTGTTCCTCCCACCCATCAGAGTCACTCTGTGCCAAGGGGTCCTGGGATCAGCACCATTTATAGAGGTACTCTGGGATACTCTGAGAGTGCTGGTGACAGACACGGACATGTCAGGTGATGATAGTACTGAGCAGATACTTCCAACGCAGGTAGCTACTGGTGGTGATACAGGATGCTGGGCACTAGTGGGGGACACTTGTGTACCCAGGAAGGGTCCTGAGAGCATTGTTACCAGATGCTGATGACTTTCATGATGGACATTAGTGGCTCTAATGATATATAATGTTATCCTTCGTAACAGTACTGGTGGCATTAGAGCAGGAGAGCAATAGCTTTGCTGCTGGCAGATGGATGCTGATGCTATGGATGCCTGTAGGTAGCACTAGCCATGGACACTAGCTGTGCTAATGGCTCTTGCAGGCTCTACATGTCTGGATTACTGGCTCAAACCTAACTCAACTCACTAGTAGCTGGAGTTCACTTTTCATGTGGAGAGAGCTTTGAAAGGATTGGATGGTGTCAATGCAATTATTGCTTCATGGCCATCTGCAGCACCCAGACTCATCATACCTCATGTTACCACATTCACACAGCGCTATATTTAGTGCTGGGAGCAGTGGCCTTTTGGCAGCAACCTTCAACCTCATTGACATCTCTGAGCTCAGGAATGTCTGAGTCCGGAATGTGGAATTGTCCCTTGTCTTCAAGAGCTGATGCCTCCAAAGCAGAGGCCTCCTTGGTTAGATGGAAGCATGCTTGCTGTACCTCCTGGGTAGAGCATCAGTCTCTGGTTTTAACAGTTGAGTACCCATCAGCAGCAAGAAACTCAAAAAACCAAGTCTTTTGGTGTAGAAGACAGGTGAGCTCTGGGGACAGATCTGACTGCCCTCTCTAAACAACAGCTGTCTCCTGTTTGGCTTTACGAGGGCATGTGCCTTCCCTTTAACCATTTCCTCAGCATCGTTGGGGTTCAAGTGGTACAGAGCTAGTGGGAAGGTGGAGAGGGTTTGTACTGAATGTAGGAGAGCAGTCTTCTGACATTTCCAGGCTTTCCATTCTTCTGTCTGTTGGGATATCCACCGTGAGAGTCTCTGAATGCCTCTTGAAAACCAAGTCCTCATTCGCTACCTGCACTGTATCTGTCCATCTATCTAGTCTTTGCTTCCTCAGGACAGATTATAAGGAGGGCTGTTGAGCATGTTTGGAAGGAAACGTGGTGCCTCTGTCATAACCCAGGCATACATGGCACCTGGGATGTCTGTAAAGACCCCCCCAGGCAGGAGTCAACCTCGGGAGAAAACCCCTCTTGCTGGGTGGTGGCAAGGGGAGAGAGCAGGACCTCATGGGCAATGCAGTGCCCATCTCTCCTTTCTGGAGACAAAGAGCTGCTGTCTTATCACTGGCTGTAGGGCACCGGTTTGGTCTTCTTCTGCTTCATCAGAGAGGGAGTCAAACCCACCACGCAGATCCAGCTTTCCTGGAAAAATTGCCAAGGGTTGTATCCTTGTCCCAGCCTTCCATACATCCTCACCATGCCTGCGTCTTCTCAGTGCGGAACAGAAAGCATGCATGTATACACACAAGCCTACTTTGGAAATTAGTGGATGTAAACCCCAAATAATATCTAATCTCACTGGTAAAATAATTCAGGCTATGTTCTCTGTTGTGATGTGTAGGTTTTTGAGGACATTAAGAACCATTGCGGGGTTTTTCCCCATATTTATTTATTTTACTTCTCATACAGGGAGCATTTTTTTCAGCTGTTTGCAGTGTATCTGGTGGTGAATGACAATGAAGAAAGAAGTGCAAGGCTTTAGCTGCAATACAGTAGCACCTAGTGACCAGATGGAAGAGATTTACAGTGTGAGCTGCTCAAGCAAAAGTTTAATGAGCAGCATCGGTAGGTGGGAATAAGATGCAGATTTTGGCAGGTGTATGGCTAGGACACACCAAAGGTAACTGGCTGCCATCTGCCAGCCCAGTCAGGGAGTTTATCTCCAGGATTGCCCTTCCTGCCTTACTAGATTCTGTTCTCCCACAGCTCAGAGCAAAATGAACAGCCCAGAAGATGAGGCACAGAGGGTTACAGAATCACCCCTGCTCAGGACAGTAAGCTCCTAGCATGACCAAGAAACGAAGATACAGCCACGGGCAGCAAGAGGGTCCCTTGAGGGATTATTTCATGACAAAGAAACAAGGGAAGGAAAGTCAAAAGAGCACTTTCCCACACAGGGGCTCGCCCCAGCCCTGTCCCCCCGAGCAAGGAGCCCTGGCATTTTGTATGTTCTCCTCCCCACCTAGCTGATTTCCAGTCCATCCTTTCAGTCCACGTACAACACAGAGGGACATGGGACCCCACTTCCACATCTTCCCTCTCTCCCATGGGTATTGCCTCTGCCTCTTTACATAGGATGCTTTCTCGCATTTGCCTTGTGCCTTTGCTAGGACCTAATGAAGACACCCTGGGTGTCAATCAGAGTTGTGTCTTTACAGTATTGGGGTTATGGTCTGGGACATTTGGCAGGAAGACACCGCTCTGCTCTTTGTGACCTGAGGACATTTTCCCTTTTCTCTCTGCCCAACAGGTCTTCATGAGGGACAGCTCTGGAGCCCAGAGGGACACAAGGTGCACAGGATGCTGAATCTGGCCTAGTCCCCAAGCCCAGGAAGCTGTAAGAGGTACAGTATGGCGCAGGCATGACTTTGGGATTCTTCAGAAACAGTTAACGGTGGGACGGGATGGACAGACACAGCTGTGTGCGTGTGGTATGAGGGGCAGCAGAGCAGGAAGGAGAAGGAGGCTGGGGAAGGGGAGCTGGAGAGGATGTTTCAATGACAACGCTCCCTCCATCTAGTAGTGAATCCTGCAGCATGCCCATCACTAAAATAAAGTTATGAAATCTAATACCGATTGCTATAGTAACGTCACGCCTTTGCGCTGACCTAGTTTGAGACAAAGGAAGTGCTGGTGCAGCTTTGAGCACACAGGAGGCTGCAGACAAGTTTCAGTCTGTTCTCTGGAAAGAATGGCAGAGGGAGCTGCTGGTTTTTCCCCACCTGCTTCCCCTTGCCCCAGGACCCTCAGGCAACATGAGCTGCTTTGTCTCAGGCACTGAGCAAATCCACTGCTGGAGAGCATCTCCATCCTGCATCCCAAATGCGGGAAGGGCCCTGCCTAGCTTCATCTGGACCCACCTAGTTTCATCTGAATGTTTAGGCAATGGAACATCTGCCCTGGAGCAAAGCAACATCCTTGCAAAGCTGCAGAGACCTGGTGGTGCAGCAGCAACAGCCATCGCCATTCAGAGCACCCTGGTACTACTCTGCCACAAACATCTAGGGCAAGGAGCCTGTCCCTGCCCTCGTAGCTATCCCCACATCCTCCTCATCTGCTTCGTCCTCAGTACCCCTAGTCCTGGGTCTGCTGTTCACTCTGGTAGCACAGGAGGATCTGGCTGGCGGTTTGGGGCAGGGTGGTAGTGCAGAAGGCCATGCAGAGTGGCCTGCCTTCTTCTGTTTTCGGTGCAAAGTTGGACCACCTCCATCCCTCGGAGTCACAGCATAAGGAAGATCAAGGGTAGCCATGTTACCTGCTTTTCATCCTCTACTTGCTTCATGCAGGGCTTTGCAAACACACACACCCTCCCCCTCCAGGCCTCTTGGACAGCACTGACCAGAACAAATCATTTTTGATCGCAAATGGTCTCATTAGCTGCTCTTCCAGACAAGCTGAAACACGCACATGTTGTCACCAGCATGTGCCCTGAGTGCCCTGTAAGAGAGCAGAGACTGCAAGTAGGTTTCAAAAGACAGTGACCCTTGCTCACTGCCCTGGTCCTTCCACTCCATCTCATCAGCTCTCCTGCTTTCTTCCTGAAAACTCTCCCTTTCTTATCTTGACTTCATTTGTCTCGTTTGACCTACTTAATGCTTTGCTTTTCCTTCTTCAGAGTAGATTCTATCTTCTGGAGAACTTTGAGAAACTTCTATTTAGGGACAGACAAATAAGTTGCAAAGTTTCTGTGGGTTTGTTCCCTTGAGAGTTGATTATATTACCAGTGACATTTGCATGAAAATAAGTTCTCTGTCTCTCTCAAGAATTCATCTGCTCCTCCAGCTTAGTCAACATCTGAAGTCAAAAATCTTTTTCACAGCATTTGGTTGTGCTGCTACCAAAAAAAAAAAAAATAGTATCTAGAGCATATAAGGAAGAAAAATTATTCTTTGTCTGGTTTGAGATATCTCCAGTCAGACCCCATCCCTCCCCACCAGCCCAGTGGGCATCAACTGGCAGTCCCAGCAGAGATATCCCTTTGCCAGAAGAACAAGTAGGATACCACAGGCATGCACCAAGGCTCCCAGGGCTGCAGGCTTCCGTGAGGTCTCAGGAGCTGTATGCATGTTCCTCCACATTAAAAAGGCACAAACCACTTATTCACATGTGAAGTGAGATGTGAGGAGATCCTTCCACCAGTGACATGGGACTCAGCAGCATTCAGAAATCAGTGCTGCACACTTTCTTGAGCTCATACGCCAATGTAGCCTATGCTGGGATTTGTTTCATCTAGCATTAGCTGCCTGGAAGTTGGATCTGTACATAGGCTGGGTGAGTCCGTTGGGAGACCTTCAGGCAACGGACAGACTGGCCCTCGTGAAGCAATTCACCCATCTCCGAAGGAGGTATCCCAGGTAGATGAGGTGCATGACTTGCTGGAAGCCACTGTCTCCCCTCCACTGCTGTACAGTGTGAGGGGCAAAGGGCAGGTGCGCGAGGGTTCTCCTTGTGATGCTGTCACACATCTCGGTGGGAAAGTCCAGGTGACATTAACCCCACGGGTGCTCCTCAGGAGACCCTGGCTTAAGCTCTTCTGGGCAGCCCAGGACAGGTAGTCTTGCCTGCTGCTCGAACCTTGGTACCCACTCTGCCCCCGGGATGAAGCTCCCCGGCAGCAGTGGGAAACTTCACAGAGAGAAGCGAGCGGCAGAAGGAGGCTCGAGGAAGGTCTGTTGTATAATGAATTGTTCTAAGTAGAAGCTGCCTATTTTTATCCCCCATGATTAGATTCTGAACTCTTTGAATCATCATTAATGCAACGCCCTGGAAGCCAGTGGCCCCCCTTGCTGAATGCCACATGAAGTGTTCCTGCTAATTCAGGGTACATTTGAATTCATGCGTGTAGGCAGACCGACGTCACCTACACCACAGTATACAATTTTTTAAACTTCTTGTGGCAGGGTGAGGGGAGTCATTTTTCTTCTGCAGGTTGCGAATCATTTATTCCTTATCTAGCTAGCTATTAGCATGCTGCTAGGTTTCTATATATAAAAGCCACCCATGTGTTTGCAGCCAGCTCGGATGGCTGGGCTGAGGTTTACGTGGGAGGTTGTGGTACATGGAGCCCTAGAAGAGCTGATCAGCAGAGGGCAGGACTGGCTGACTCCGACGGGTGCCTGTAGCCCCATTGGGACAGGGGGTTCTTCGTTTTGGAGGACTGGTGCCCTGACCAGGCCCATTTTACAGGCTGCTGCTTCTCCTGGTGCTTCTGCCCGCCTCTCCTGAGCAGCACCTGAATGGCCTTCTGGCCAGCCCTGCCTTAGTAGTACATGTCCCTCTCCAACCAACCCTGTTCAGGCAAACTCTGCTTCGAAGGTTATGATCTCAAGAGATGTCTTCCAACCTAAACAAGTCTGTGATTGTTATATAAATGCCAGCCAAGAAACCTGGCGAGCAGGTCTCTGGCTTCTTGCGGGCACCACCTGGACCAAGGTCTGGCTGTCTGTCTGGTGCCTGGTGTTTTGCACACCAACTGCAGTGATTTTGTCGTGCATTATGTTCTTTAGGTAGGACACGACAGAGGTTAGGATGAGAGAGGCGAGCTCTCCCGGGAGGTGGTAGGTTCCTCCCTCCATTTAGCAAGGACGAAGGCTCCTGGGCTGGCATGCAGCGTGGGGGCAGCAGCTTTGGTGTTTCCACAGGGAGCAAACTTAGAAGCTGTTGGAAAGCTCTGCTGGTGGGAATAGCGGGAAATCTATGGCTAAGCTGTGAGGGGGAGGCAGAGAGGAGATGTAAGCAAGGGAAGGGGGGAATGATGCTTTCAACTGTGATTTTGGGGAGAAATAAGAGCTTTTCAAGTACCCATTTCTGGATGAAGGCACCGCCCAGTCAGAGCAGCCATGGCTGTGTTTGCAGAGGAGAGAAGCCAGGGAGAGGACCAGGACTTCTTGCGTGGAAGATGTGTGCCAAGGGCATGGTAAAAGGAAGGGAGGCAGTACAGAGCCTGCACCCACTGCTGGCCGTGGGAGGTGAAATGCAGACACCAGGCCAGCACTTGCAGCTCCCAGTTTCTACAGGAGCAGAAGCACCCACACGCAGACTGCAGTCCTTCGTGCCGTGGAGGCTGCAGAGGTAGGTCTGACCTCCCTCTTGGCCACCCCCAGCGCCTGGCAGGGCAAGCCTGATCCCCGTACCTGGGTCTCCACCATGCACACCACTGGCAACAGCACACAAACACACCCCCACAGCCACACAGACCTGTGTTTGCCCTCATGCTACAGTCCCAACACACACGCACAAGGAGCAGAAATCCAGGTGAAGCTCGGGATGCTCCCTGTGCCCTCCCAGGCTTGGTGAGAAGGAGCAAGCCCTGCCCAGTGACCCCCCCAGCACCGGCTGCCTCTGCCGCGCATTGGACTCATCAACGCCAGCTAAATGGAAAGTGAAATCCTGGAAATGGATGGAAGCAGAAAGCAGCAAGGCGAGGCAAGGCTGGCAGGGTAAGGTACTGCATTTTCTCCTCTTGTTCCCTCCTTGCTGAGAGAGAGCAGAGGGTTTGCCCTGTCTTCTCCATGCCCTCCAGTGTAAGTTGTTTTAAGGTGGGTTTGCAGAATTAAAGTCAGGAATTTGGCCCACGGGAGCCCAGAGACAGGAGAAAAAGAGTAGTGTCTCCTGGAAACCCACCTCCACCCCAAAAGTTAAAATGGAGGCATGGTGGGCAACGGCAGCTGGTTTGCCCAAGTCCCTTGTGGTGCAGAGCCCCAGCACAGAAGCTGATGAAAGCTGGTGGTCCCTAACATGACTGGCTTGCAGGAGGTGCTCTGTCCTCTCACAAGCACAGGAGCTTCCCAGGCTTCCCTGCTTTCTGTCTTGTGGCTCAAACCTGGTCAGAACAGGCAAGGAACAGCCCTTGTGGAGCAGTGGTCCTCTGGCTGCTGCCCTTACCATGTCACAGCAACAGGAGGAATTACGGTGGGGTAATAGGGATGAACTCATGGCCAGTGTCTCCTGGGCAGCCATCCCCTGAGGAGACAGTGCATAGCCTGGTGGAGCACCTCCAAGGGGACATGGAGCTAGTCTGCAAGGGTGGAAAGGAGGAAGGAGGTCTGTTCGCCATGTGCAGGGTGGACAGGACAAGACATCGCAGGCTGGAGCTGCCACCAGAGAGATCCCAGATGGATAGTAGAAACTTCAGAGCTTTATAGGATTGCAAAGACAGATGGACATCTCCAGGACAGCTCATTGGACTTCTGCCCTGGGTGACATTTTGACAGACTTCTCGCTCATTCTTTCTGCCAGGAGTTAGGAACCATAATTTCAAGGACTCGCCAAACACTGACTGGCTGGGCACCTGGCTGGATGGAAAGCCGTAAGCTGGGCAGGCACATGAGAGTGAGGACAGGACAGATAGCTAGGAAAACTTTGCTTTGCTAGTGTCTACACCATATTGCAGCTGTCTCCTCTTCTCCATCCAGTTCTTTTCAGTTGCCTCCTGCTCTGCCCCAGAGTTCAGGCCAGTCTAATCTCTTTGCTGTTAAAAAAAGACAGAAAATCAAATATTTGCAGTCATTGAAGTGTCTCTTACAACAATGGAGCCTTTTCAGCTCACAATGAAGATGTGATTAGTCTTCCTGAAGTGGAGTGAACCATCTCCCACCAGTTTCAGCAGCCCCCGGATCAGCCCCATCTCCCGCTCACAGTAGACAAGCACAGCAGCTGTGGGTCCTACAGGATGGAAACATTGGCAGCGCTCAGCCAGGGGAGGAGAGGAGGCCCGGCTGAGCAGGAAGCTTCTTCAGGCAAGGCTATCATCTCCTCCATGAGTTGAGATTGCGTACGCTGCTTGGTGTCTGGAGCTGCAGATGTATTTTGCAGGAGGTGCTGCTGTAAGTGAATTTAGTGCAGCTGGTCTGAGCCTGCAAACAGGCAGTTCCAGTGGGGTTCAGCATGGTTTGGGACACACAAAACTACCATAAATCAGGTCAGGTCATCTGCTGCACCAGAAAGACCTCTAAGCATCAGCAAAGCCACTGGGAAAAGGAAGAGCAACTGCAAAAAACACAAGCTGAGGGGAAGAAAGGTAATGGGGCAATGCAGCAAAACCAGCCCCTTCCCCTGGGCTCAGGGATGCGTCCTCTCCACGTCCTGGAAGCTATGACCACCTTGGTCTTCTCCTGCTGACCCCTCTGGGTGCCCTCCCTGTGGTTGGGGGCCATCCACCTCCTTGCCATGGTGCCTGACTTGGGGTGGGGGGACACAGCAGGGACAGTGGGCAGCTGTCCTGGGAGAGCAGCCTTGCCCAGTTTGTAAGCTGCAGGATCATGGATTTGGGAGATTTAATTTCAAGCTTTTTCATCCTTCCAAATTAAAAAGATAGTGGGGAAGAGGCTTGCTGGGTTTTTCCCTTCCCTGACCCCACATCTCAAGAAAGTGCCAAGGACTGCAGAGAGTAATTGAAATGTAATGAAAACAGTTTAATCCATCTTAAAGGGAAAGCAGCTGACAGAGAATGCAGTAAACACAGCATGGTGGGCACCAGGGGCTGGGGGAGTCCTGACTGCCCCACCAGCCCTGACCCGACGCATGTCCAGCAGCCAGACTGGTACCCCACACTGTGACTGGCCACCAAGTGAAGGGATGCCCAGGGCAAGCAGGACTGGCAGGAGCATGGGGACCTGTTAGGCAGCCCTGCAAGAGCCCACAGGAGGAAAAGGGAGCAATAAACTATCTGCCATATAGAAGTGAGTGTCCACCTTTGGCAAGAGCATACCAGCCTGGCAGAGAGGGATCTCCCTGCCCTCCCCTGCTCCCTACTTTCCCATCCCTTCTGCTCCTGCCCCTCCAACTCGCCACCTCAAACTTCACTTTTCCTCCCTTCCCACTTGTCCCCACAGCCCCTCAGTCATTCCTCACTGCCTCTCTGCTTCTTGAGCCATCCTAAGCCAGTCCGGCCCCCAGCCCCATTCTTCCCTTGCAAGCCAGGCTTTCATTGCATTTCATTTATTTTCATTTCATTTATTTAATTTCATTTCCCTATTTATTTTGAGTCCTAAGGCAGTTTTACTTTATTCTGGAGCCCAGTGAACACAAAAGCAATGATGCTCATGTATTTTATGACGAAGCAGTCACAGGGCTGAAGTCTCTCTCAGGACTGCCGGGGAGATTTCTGCTTCAAATATTGATTGCCCTTTGTTGGAAAAGACGTATTTACTGTCAATATCCAGAGACGTGCCGTCATAATCAAATCAGTGCTGTGTTGTCTCCTTAGGGACTGTCTGGCTCCTGTAGCATAATGTGATGGGAGAAGCACAGCGTCCATCAGACCCGGGATGGCCTCGGGTGGCCACAGCAAAGGACCTTGCTGGGAGTCTGGAGCTGGGGCGTGGAAGGAAGGGAGAAAAAGGCCACGGTGGGCAGAGCTGAACCTGGGCAGATCAGGGTGGTATTCAGTGCTACCTGCAGGCAACCCCTTGGGCAGGGTTGAGCTTGCCCGCTCATGGCCATCTAGAACTTAAAGGACCAGACGGATGGCTCAGTCTGGAGCCTGTCCTTCTACACCCCATCCTTCTCTTCTGTCCAGAGGGTTTCCTTTGAGAGCGGACAAGAGCCATGCAGGTTCACCTGAGTGCTGGGGGGCAGCTGGCAACGCCTAGATGTGCACTCGGCCGAGTTCACCGTGGGGCAGCTGGAGGGACCCCCCCCGCCACCCGGGAGCAGGATTCATGGGAGGGGGAGCGGGAGTCTCTGTCGGAGCGGGGCGGGGAGCCCAGGCTGCCTCGCCTGCTGTCTGCAAACCACTGCTTTAGAAAGTCCGGCTTTGCTTTGCCAACCCGCTGGGAGCCACAGAGTTAGATGGAGACTTTTTAAAACCCATCAAGTTATGGAATACATTGCACTTTTTATTTTTGTGCTTCCAAACAATTATTTAAAGCCCCAGCTGCTTTTCATTATTAATACATTTTTCCCAGTGTGAGGAAGAAAGACAAGCCTGTCAATTCCTATCGTCCTTCAGTGACTGCTGACTCCGCTCCCGTTCAGTCCTAGCTGCTTTTGCTGACCAGACTGCATGCAGGAGGACAAGCTCCTCAGAGAGACTGGAGTCAAATTTGTGGGTGAACAAGGAGAACTCAGGAACCCAGACTACCAGCTCTGCTTCTCACAGGGATGCACCATTATCCTACCTGTTCTCTAAGAATAAGCAAATGATGGTTTTCTTACTAAAACAAATTCACTGGAGGCTCTGAGGGTTCGGGCACTATTTCCCCTTCCAGGTGCACATTGGGGGACATTGGCTCATCCTAATGTTG
The DNA here is from genome assembly GCF_000690535.1 of Cariama cristata. Taxonomy (NCBI): domain Eukaryota; kingdom Metazoa; phylum Chordata; class Aves; order Cariamiformes; family Cariamidae; genus Cariama; species Cariama cristata. The sequence continues at coordinate 103,804 of NW_009593323.1, forward strand.
GATAATGGCTCTTGTGCACATACCCCTGTCATTCCAGCTCCCAGAGAAGCCCCTTCATCTTACCAAGGAGCAACCGTTCAGCTACCCGGACATGTTTTGGGGCCTTGGATTTTGAAGAAGTAGTCTAGATCTCATTCTCTGGATTTTTACACCTGTAGGATGCTTCAGTGTTTGCTATTTGCCTTTAAGTGACACTGAAACTAAAACAAAAAGGAAATAAGAAACTAAGCTAAAAGATAAAAGGAAATAAGAATTCATTTATACACTGTATGATTCAAATAGGTTTCAAGTATGGCAAATCAACTCATTGATTGACAACTCAACTCATCTGTATGTTCAGTGATTTTCTTTAAGCAACCCCCAAAAGTTTGTCTTTTTTCGCTGTGTAAGCCAGCACAGATGAGGATCCCTCTGAGCCAAGCAGGACAGGGTAAATGCACCAGAGAAATCTTCAGTGAGGAACTCCCCTGCCCTAAGGGGATCCTCTGTGTCCGGCTGCCCCCCTCCACCGCCCCACAGGGATGCCCGTACCTGCTGAATGGGCCCCAGATGCCCAACCTCAGCCCCTTGCTGTGGCAGAGGAGGACAGTAGCAAGGGACAGCCAGCCAGGCTCAGAGGGTGACACAGCTCCCCAGGAGTGAGACAGCAAGGCAGGAAAGATCAACTGAGCAGCAAACAGCTTCTCAGGTCAGGATCTGAGTGTTCAGAAACACCTCTGCTCTCATCATAGCTACTGAAACAATTTCCTCCGGGGTAAAACATGCCATAAACCGGGGCGCTTGTTGGAGAGGAGACATTTGACATCATATCACATTAACGTAGCTGCACGCAACACACAGAGCAGGGCTGCCAGCCCCCTTCCGAGATCCAGTAACCACAGAAACAGAAAGCATAATGCAGAAGATGGGATGCTCGGCTCCAGACTTCCCTTGGCTCAGGCAAGGCCCGTGTGCAGTGTTTGACAGCAGGTTTTTCTCCAGCCCCCTGAACAAATGGGACAGCAGCAGTGATTTGCTGGCAGCACCCCTGCTAGTCTTTGTTACGCTGGCTGGGGAAGAGACTCTATTAAACAAACATGTGCAGAGACCAGAAAAATAGGAGCAGCATTGTTTCAGCAGCCTGTGATTGAGCACTGAGACACACACGCATTTAAACTGCAGCTAGAAAGAATGAATCCTTCCTCTCCTCCTCTCCTGTACGCTGTTCTCTCCAGCTCCTGGTCTCATGTCCCTTCTCCTCCCCTCCTGCCATGTCACCTCTCTCCAATCCTGCTTCCCTCTTTTGTTGCTTAACCTCTGTTGGCATTTGCTTTTAGAGCTGCAACAGCCCTTGCAAGGACACCTCGGTGACGAGTGGGCTGCCAAAGAGGTTCTCGGCAGGCTCTGAGCATCTGTCCTCTTCCTCCAGGTGCAGGGAAGTCTGCTGGGGAGCTGGGTCGGCGTTCCTGCAAGGGCTGTGCCGCGCCATCCCTGAGCGATGGTCTGGGAAACACTGGAACCATGAAGGGCTTAGGAGATAACAGAACCCGCCATCTCTCCGATAACCTGGACTCCCCTCAAGATTCTCTTTATGCCCCCCAGGACAGGAACCCTTATCTCCTCAGCCCCACCGACTCCTTCACCATGGACTCCCGATTCCCAGCCCAGAATACCCTCCATGGCGACTGTCTCCTTCCACTCAACAACCAGATCTCCAACAGCAGCACTTTCCCCCGCATCCATTACAACTCCCACTTCGAGGTCCCAGATGACAACCCTTTTCCGAGCCATGCCCAAGCCACTAAAATCAACCGCCTGCCTGCAAACCTCCTTGACCAGTTTGAGAAGCAGCTGCCCATCCACAGAGACGGTTTCAGCACGCTCCAGTTTCAGAGAAGCGATGCGAAGCACCGGAGCGAGAGCCCTGGGCGCATCCGGCACCTTGTCCATTCAGTCCAGAAGCTATTCGCCAAGTCCCAGTCTCTGGAGGGCCCCACCAAAGGCAACGTGAACAGCAAGAAGGGGGCGGATGACCCCAAGCAAAACCGGAGGAGCAAGAGCAAAGACCGAGCGAAGACCTCTGAGCCCAAGCGCAGGACCAGATCCAACATATCAGGCTGGTGGAGCTCAGATGACAACTTAGACAGTGATACCTGCAGCTACCGTAACCCAATGGGCCTCATGACACTGGGCCGGCAGCCGGACCACAGCCAGCCGAAGTATTTCATGCACGCTTACAATACCATCAGTGAGCACATGCTGAAGTCCTCCAAGAGCAATAACGACCTCAAGGTCACCCCTTGCACCAATATCCCCATCAACAATGACTCCAACTACATTAAGAGGGGCTCCTGGTCCACGCTGACGCTCAGCCATGCCCGGGAAGTGTGCCAGAAGGCCTCCGCCACAATCGACAAAGCCTTGCTGAAATCCAAGTCCTGCCATCAAGACTTGGCCTACCACTACCTGCAGGCACGGGGGGGTTATGGCTTGCTCCGTGCAGGGAGAGTGCAGGAAGACAGGGGACACCCTTTCAGTAGGAGCCCTGTTGCCTGGTAGAGCTTATCAAACAGCTCCAGATGGTTCAGCTGCACCTCAAATCACATTGCCAGGAGAGGGCTGGGGGTGTTAAATTCACCAAGGCCCCAGGACAGCCCACCACAACTCCTGCGGGGACGCTGGTGCTGACGGGGTTCAGCTCCCCCAGCTGCAGCGCTGCCCCAGGACCCCCCAACCCCTGTGCTGGACCATGGCAGCGTGGAGAGGAGGTGATGTGCCCACCCCATTGCCTCAGTACCCTCTGCTGTGGCCCCCATTTGCTGTGGGACCCCAGCACAGCCCCTCTGCCCACCCAGACCCTGCAGATGCTGTGGTGGGTTGGGCTCTTGGGCAGCCGGGCACGTAGCTGCCGACATGTAGCTGTTTCTACTTGGTGCCCAGGCAGCAGGGTATGCAGAGGGGCCATGGCTCATATCCCACCCAGACACAACTCCCCAGCCTCCGGCCACGCACCACCACCATCCCACGGTCTGAAGGTCACCAGTAATAACTAATGCTTAACTCCATATATCCACGCATTGCAAGGATGTGCCGGCGTGCCCAGTAAGCCCCGTTCTACAGAGCTTCCCTGGAGCGCTGGTAGGACCTGCGGCTCCGCAGGGCATGGCTGCCTTTGCTGCTCACCCACGCGTGGGGCAGGGCTGTGGGGCCAGGAGGGCAGTGCCAGCCGCCCCGCTTGCATGGCAGAAGCCTGCATGGCTAATGCTGGTTTGAACCCCCGCCCTTGTCACCAAGAGCACCAGGTCACCGTGACGGTTTCAAAAAGCGGTGCTTGAACATAAACCTGGTTGTGCCCTAGAAAGAGGAATGAAGATAAATAAGCCAGGCCTGCATGGGAGGAGGAGGGGACTAGTCTATGTATGTAAATCTCCAGCATCCTTTTTAATGCAAAGGTGTTGTGGGCTCCCCTGGCTGTGGCCAGCGGGCTTAGAAGCTTTAAAGAGCAATGAATTATCGAAGCACACTCTGCTTCCAATACCTTGCTGGCCACAGCTGCAAATCAAATTTCAGAGGGACCTACTGCATCAGGAACGTCATCAGAAAAAAATGTTCTCAGCCTCGTTTCTTTTTCTTTGCCCCCCTCCTTTCAGTTAAGCATTAGGAGGTTAAAGAGCTGCAGACAAAATATCCACTGGCACTGTTCGTCCTCCGGGTGCGACGGCAGAGCCCAGCGCAGGCAGCCCCC
>NW_009593324.1:0-828 GCF_000690535.1 Cariama cristata
TCGTCCTCTGCATCTCCGGGACCGTTATCTCCTGCGAGAACGCCGTGGTGGTGGTGGTCATCTTCTACACCCCGGCTTTCCGGGCTCCTATGTTCCTCCTCATCGGCAGCTTGGCCACGGCCGATCTCCTGGCCGGAAAAAAACATTTTGCCTTTGTCTACTTCATCCCGTCGGAGGCGGTCAGCCTGCTCACGGGGGGGCTCCTGGTCACCTCCTTCACGGCCAGCGTCAGCAGCTTGCTGACCATCACCATCGACCGCTACCTGTCCCTCTACAACGCCCTGACCTACTACTCGGAGAAGACGGTCACCAGGACTTACATCATGTTGATCCTCACCTGGGGAACCTCCATCTGCTACGGGCTCCTGCCCATCACGGGCTGGAACTGCCTGAAGGAGCCTTCCGCCTGCGGCATCATCAAGCCCCTGATGAAGAACCACCTCATCATCCTCTCCGTCTCCTTCTTCACGATCTTTGCGGTGATGCTCCAGCTCTACGTACAGATCTGTAAGATCGTGTGCCGGCACTCCCACCAAATCGCCTTCCAGAGACATTTCCTGACCAGTTCCCACTACGTCACCACCCGAAAAGGCATCGCCACCTTGGCCGTCATCCTGGGCACCTTCGCGTCGTGCTGGCTGCTCTGGCTGCCGGCCCTTCGCCGTTTACTGTCGCCTGGGGGATCACAGCTACCCGGCCCTCTACACCTACGTCACCCTCCTCCCCGCCACCTACAACTCCATGATCAACCCCCTCATTTACGCCTTCAGGAACCAGGAGATCCAGAAAGTGCTCTGGACCGGGTGCTGCGGGTGCTGCTCCTCCACC
>NW_009593325.1:0-624 GCF_000690535.1 Cariama cristata
AGCACACTCTTGCACATGGTGCCCCCCTCACCAGGGAGGGCCCTGCTCCCCCCAGTCCTGCAGGAGTCCCCAGCCCCATGGGCACTGCCACCAACACCCTCCCTTGCCCACTGCACAGACACTCCCTGGTCCCCCACTGTCCCCCAGGGATGGAGAAGAGACAGCACCCCACTCTTCCCCAGCCCGTTGTGCCCTGCAAGGAGAGAGGGAGGTGAGCCAAGCCTGGCATCGGGTTGATCCCACAGCACAGGGCACCGTGCCATGCCTGGGGTGCACAGCTGCCACAACCACCCAAATAATGGGGTTCTGGACATGGGGATACAGGTGACAAGAAGCATCCTCCCCTGTCCCTACAGTCCTGGCCCTAACAGTGCAGGGGAGGGGGACAGAGGTGCTCAAGGCAGATGCCCCAGCTGTGCCCTGCATGCTGTGGGGCTGCAACGTGTGCCCAGCGGTGCCAGATCCCTACATCCTCCCCAGCACAAGAAGCATGCCGGGGGTCTGCAACGTGCCCAGCACCGCTGTGGTCCCCTCAGGGCCACTACCCTCCCTGCCTGCCCTGGGAGGAGGGCAGCTGGGGTCCCTGCCAGCATCCCGCAGCTCAGCACGGGCTCCCTCGCCCCG
>NW_009593325.1:700-2742 GCF_000690535.1 Cariama cristata
TGAGGACAGATGCCATCCCCGCAGCCAGGGGGAAGGGCAGCCCAGGCCCAGTCTTGCCCGGAGCCCGGCTGCCATCGCTCCACAGTGCCTGGCCACAGCTGCCCTGTGCCTTGCAGCCTGGACTTTGCTTTCACAGTAGAACTTTTCCCAGGGCTTCTGGGTACGGGGAGAGGAGGGGGGGGCCGGAGCAGGGGACTCCTTGGCTCAGGGCTGGACGCTGCGTCCCAGGGCTTGCGAGGAGGCTGGCAGGACAAGGGCACAAACCAAGCCCTGCTCCGCTGGCACTGCTGACCCTGGCAGAGCTTTGCTGCGGGCTTGCAGGGGGGGCTGGAGACCAGTCCCAGTGCTGAGAAGGCAAAAGGGTTGTATCCTGCCTGGTGCTCAGCAGGATGCCAGGTGCTCCCCAGCCTGTACCCCGGGAAGGTGCTGGGCAGGCAGGGGGGGGGCTGAGGGACCCCCCACCCACTCTCTGCCCCAGGGAGGACCCAGGGGCACGTGGCTGATGGGCCAACAAGCACTGCGGGACATGGGGAGCTTGGCCCCCCTCGACCAGGCAAGCCCCAAACACAGCCCTGAAAGCAGCAGGAAAAGGGGCAGCTTGGGGGTGAGCTGGGCCCCAAACCCAGCGCTGTTGCTCAGCAGGGCAAATTCCTGCCCAGCAGGATGGGGCAAAGGCCCTGCCATGGTCCAGTGCTCCCCGAACTGCTGTTCCCAGCCCCAGTGAGTGGCATGGAGCAACAAGGGGCAGCAGCTGATGGAGTCCCTTGGAGCTGGCCCCATCCCCAGCTGTGCCCAGAGGGTTTGCATGTGCACCGAGCTCGCATGTGCCTGGAAAACACATCAACAGCCTTGGTTTCACCCCCTTTTCACAGCTGAGCTTGGCCTTGCAGCTGACTGGTGCCTGGGAGACTGGGTGCAGGAGAGGGAGTGCAGTACGGGCTGCACCTCCCCAGAGCCTACCAAGCCCTCAGGGGCCCCACACCCCACATTTGGGGATAAGGGTGAAGGGGGACGCACCATAGCCCAGTCCTCCATGCAGGTTTGGCTACACCATTTTGTTCTCTGGCCAAAGCCTAGCAGCGATGCCAAGCCAACGCTATACATCCTATTTTGGAAATGTACTTCTCAGCAAGATGGTGATTTGCCAACAACCTTTCAGCCCCATTCTCGGCTCATCCCTAGAGGCTGTTGGGTGCCAGCGAAGGCTGGGCAGTGCCAGCCTCGGCTGGGCTGGAGGACGGGAAGGCTGCCCATGGCTGAGGGCACACAGACACTGAGAAAGCAGCCCAGGCACTGGGAACACCCACAGACCCGCTTTAATCCTGGCCCCGAGGGAGCTGGAGGTAGCTTAGAGCAAGGGGATGCGGGAGGGCTCCCAGAGGCGCCGGGCCAAGTCGCAGGCCTGCTGGACCACGAGCTCAGAGGGGATGATGCCCAGGTGCACGGTCAGCAGCTCGTAGCACTTCACCACCTCTGCCTGGTGGTTCTTGCTGTAGTAACGCAGCAGCTTCCTGGGGAGAAGACGACGGGGGGCTCAGCAGGCATAGCGCAGGCTGGCACCCCTTTTCTAACCACCTTCCCCCTAGAAAGTCCCTAGTAAGGACACAGCGCCCAGACCAGCACACCAGCAGGACCACAGCACCAGGCTGAGGAGCTGGGCTGGTGCAACCTCAGTGACACCACAGCACCGGTACCACCCTGCAGTGACATCCCGGCGAGGACAGCATCACTCACAGGGAGCCCCGTGCCAGCACAGCCCCGGGCCCTGGTGCCAAACCACAGGGCTGGCAACCGCTCACCTGTAGTAGTCTCCTGCCAGCATCCCAATGGGAGCAGAATCATCGGAGAGAACTGGCATCTCCATCACCTCCAGCTTGTAACCCTGGGGAGAGATGATGGCAGAGGGCAAAAAAAGGATCGGTGGGGAGCCATAGCCAGCTGTGACTACAGCCCTGCTCCCTGCCCGCAGGTGCTGGGGCAGAGGGGCTCAGCCCCATCCTGGCCCCACGTACCAGCTCATTCTCAAACCAGAGGAAGTAGGA
>NW_009593325.1:2801-3488 GCF_000690535.1 Cariama cristata
CAATCAGGGACCAGACCTGGGGGACAAGGGGTACCTGAAGCCTGAGCAGAAAACCCTCCAACCATCACCCCCCTCTGTGGTCCCCATCCCACCCCTAGCCCCATGAGCAGTACCTTCCTCTTGATGAAGGTGGCCAGGGGGCCCTTGCCCAGCTCTGAGCTGGACTTCTCTGTCACGCTGAGCGATGGTGCCATCATCTGCCCGGCCGTGCGGTCCACATAGATGAAGTGCACCAGGCCAGGAAAGTCCTCCAGGTACGTAGGGTGGGTTAAGGGTGTCCAACAACTTTGGTGCCCTTCCAAGACAGCCTCTGAGCCTTGGGAAAACCACCTTCACCCACCACACTCCTCCCCTTGAGCCTGGTGCTGGGGGGACAGGATCCCACTCCCACCTCTGCTACCCCCTTGGGGACCCCTCCTTGCCGGGCTGGGTTCCCAGATGTAGGGACGGGTATGACACCATGGTGATATTGCGCCTGCTCTTCACCAGCAGAAAGTCGCGCCAGTCCAGCAGCTTCTCTCTGCCAAGAAAGGGTGCAGTGAGAGGCCGGGATCCCCTTAGCCCCAGCAGAGGTGGGTGTGGGGCTGGCTACCCACCATGTACTCACCTCATCAGCTTCTGGGCACGGTCTCGCAGCCCTTGGGACAGGCTGTGGCCGGTGGAGGCCAGGAAGAGCTGGCGGTACAC
>NW_009593325.1:3519-5469 GCF_000690535.1 Cariama cristata
CTTCACGTTGGCCACCGCCTGCAGCAGCCTGAGCCAGGAGACACAGACAGTGCTGAGTTTCGCCCCTGGGTCCCCAGCACCGCAGGGACTGCCGCACCGTCCCCCGGGCTGGGAAAGGTTCCCATCTGTCCCAGAGATTTTCCCTGGCCATCCCGTACTCACTCCAGGGAGCTCCCAGGCTCGCTTCGGGAAAATAGCTTGTTCTTGAAGTCCACCCAGGTGTTCTGCAACTAGAGAGAGACAAGGCCCAGTGTCAGGCTGTGGGGACAGCAGGACAGGGTCCTCGCGTCCCCACTCCCACCTGGATGTCCTGCCCGCTCAGTTTCTTCACAAACTTGTCCATGCGCTGCCGCAGCTCAGCCAGGAACGGGTAGGAGCGTGGGGCTCCCGCCTCCGGCCCCTCTTCCAGCTTCCTCTCCAGCACCAAGAAACCATCCAGCAGCTGGTACAAGGTGACGGCCACCTGGGTCGTGGGGCCCTGCCGAGGAGGGGAGAGGTGGGTCAGCCAGGACCCAGCCCAACATCACTTCCCTCACCTTAGAGGCAGCTCACCTTGGTCAGGAGGATGAGGGAAATGCCTGGCCAGAGTGGGAGGCAGTGCATGGTGTGCGGCAGCAAAGGGCAGTAACCTTCCCGCAGGTTGGCGTCCAGGAAAATCCTCCTGGGGTTTGAAGCCTCAGGGACTAGAGGCCCCAAGGTCTGGAGCAAGTCCTCTGCCATCTGGGAAGAGACGGGACATGCTCGGCCCCCCCGCAGGGATGAGACAACCTGCACCGACCCAGGATGCTCTGGAGGGACACAGCAATGCCCTGAAAGCTGCAATCGGGCACGACTGAACCAAGTGAGCTGGAGGGGCCATGCAGCAAAAGATCAGAAGTGCCCAGGGATCCCAAAAGAGCAGCAGACAGAGGGGAAGCCACTCGCAAAGACACAGGTTGCAAACACCTTACACCGAGGCTAGCACTTGCTCGCAGAGAGTGTGTGAGGCTCTGCAGCATCCATCAGGGAAGCAGCCCAGAAAGCCCAGAGGCAGCAGAGGGAGACACCAGACTGCTCAGAGGCAGCCCCAGCCCCTCTGTGCTGACAGCTCTGGATGGGGGGACTGTAAGCAATGCCTCAGAGAGTGTGCTCAGAGCTGTCACAGTTATGCACAGCATGGGGGACGCAGGGCACATCCCCAGCCCTACAGCCTGGGGCACCCACAGTCACAGCACAGCACAGCAAGGGATGAGTGATGAGGATCAGAAACCTCAACGAGCACCAGGACAGGCTGAGGAGGCGTGGAGCCCGGAGGGACTGCAGGACCCCTTGCTCACCTGGACATCTGCAACATCTGCCTCCCCGGTGCTCAGCAGCTCAGCACCCTCTGACCAGCTCTCGCTGCCTGCAGGGAGCACAGCAGGTCACCCTCCCTGCCAGCCCCCTACGCAGCCCCAGAGCCTCTGGAGGGCTGGGGGGCACAGGTCAGGGCTGCTGCCCGGCTGGGCACTCACCTGTGCTGTGCCTGCCCGGTGAGGGCTTGGGCGTGTAGTAGACCTCGGACACGGAGAGATCGTCTGTGTCCTGCCAGCAAGAATGGCTGGGAAAGAGGGGAGAGATGCAGGCAGCCCAGCCAGCGTCCCACCAGGGACTCACCTGGTCATCTGAGTCCTTCTCCACAGCTCCATGGGAGCCAGGGCTGCTCACAGGGATGCTCTCGCTTCTCTTGGGTCCCTGAGGGAGCATCTTCCCTGCTGTATGCTTCCAAAAAGAGGGAAAAAAAATTAAGCCCTGGTCACCAAGGCATCACCCCATGGGGGCACCCTGACCCCCTGCCCCCTGACACCCTGCTCTGGAGCACCTGGGGGCCGAGCTCCTCCTCAGCACTCTGGCTGGGGTACAGATCCTGCACCAGGAGGATGAGGACGAGCAGGTCGGCAGGGCGGATGGAGCTGGCGTTGCGGCTGGGGG
>NW_009593325.1:5662-6202 GCF_000690535.1 Cariama cristata
ATAGCGGAGGGGGGATCAGCCGCGCCACGGCCTGGGGTGTAGGTGGGGGGGAAGGCTGCTGAGTGCCCCCAGACCCAACCATGCAGCCTCAGGGGCAAGTCTGAGCTTCCACAGCACCAGCAAGCTGCCCTAAAGTCCCCAGCCCAGAGGCTTTTCCCACATCCCAGGACTCCACACAGCCTCACACCCCTGGGACACCCCAAAGGCAACGGACACCCTGGGGTATGGTACCTCCACCGCAAAGCTCTGGTCCTCCTCCCGCAGGTGGCTGTAGGTCTCCATCAGGCCCCGCAGCAGGCTCCAGACACGCTCCCGCTGCTCTGAACGCCCGGCCGCAACCTGCACCAGCCGCAGAGTGCGAGCTGAGAGCCGGCCATCACCTCATGGCTGGGACGGGCACCCCAAAACCCAGCTGCAGCCCAGGAGGCAGGGGGTCCTGCTGCAAAGGGGGGTTCCAGCTTGGAGACACCCACTCCCACCCCTCCAGGGCTGCATGAAGGCACCGCTTGGCAGCTGCCCGGCACCCCGGCATGCCAGCCC
>NW_009593326.1:0-448 GCF_000690535.1 Cariama cristata
CCCGCCCGGGGCCCCAGTGTCCGGCAATGTCCCCAGGCCATGTCCCCAGTGACCCCAGTGTCCCCTGCCACGTCCCGGCTGTGTCCCCAGTGTCGCCAGACCATGTCCCCAGTCTCCCCAGTCACCCCAGCTGTGTCCCTGATGTCCCCAGCCTGTCCCCCCAGGCCATGTCCCCACTGTCCCCATGCCACATCCCCAATGTCCCCATCTCATGTCCCCACCACCCCAATGTCCCCATCCCTTGTCCCTGCTGTCCCCACTGTCCTTGTCCTCGTCCTCTGTCCCCAATGTCTCTGTTGCCCCCAGTGTCCCCATGCCATGTCCCCGCTGTCCCCACACCATGTCCCCAATGTCCCCCGTCCCTGTCCTGCATCCCCACTGTCCTCACTGTCCCCACTGTCCCCATGCCATGTCCCAACTGTCCCCACTGTCCCTGTCCTGTGTCCCC
>NW_009593327.1:0-3592 GCF_000690535.1 Cariama cristata
ATGGCAGACATGAAGCATTATGAACTGACCACAACCCCCATTCCCTGTGCCCCTGTGCTACTTGAGGAGCAGAGGTAGAAGGGTTGGAAGTGAAGTTGAGACCAGGAAGAAGGGATGGGGGCGGGGGGGGGGAAGGTGTTTTAAGATTTGTTCATGTTTCTCACTATCCTACTCTGTTACTAATTGGCAATAAAATAAATTAATTTCCCCAAGTCAAATCTGTTTTGACTGTGACAGTAACTGCTGGGTGATCTCCCTGTCCTCATCTTGACCCATGAGCTTTTCCATTGTATTTTCTCCCTCTGTCCTGTTGAGGAAGGGGAGTGATAGAGCGGCTTGGTGGGCACCTGGCCTCCACCCAAGGTCAATACACCACAACATGTTATGCAAAGGGACATTTTACATAACACTAAGAATGAAAATATAAATACTCAGAATGTCACATTGCTTGGCTCCAAGTGATTACTGAAGAACAATTTTCATAACACACAGTATGATTCTTGCAGAAGTCAGGCCAAAAAACTGTTTCCCAATTACTTGTCTTCCTATTGGATGAAAGGTTGTAGTCCCCCCCCAAATTTTCAGCTGACTTCATTCCATTTACTGCATGACATAAAAAGATTCATCCTGAGTCAGACCAAGGGTCCAGTGCTCTATTTCCACTCATCATGAAAAGCAACGAGGGGAGAGTAAGAAGAGTGCAAGTGCTTGATTTTGTCTCAGCTACCAGCTATTCTTAGCTCAAGAATGTGTGAGATTCAATAGATTCCACTTCCATTAATTTGTCTGGTCTCTGAGTACACATGAAGTCTTCCCTGGCTCTCACGCAGTCTTGCTGCCCTGAGATTCTTGCTGTGTTAGGAAAAAGATCTGAGAAAAGCTAGCAGAATGATCTGAGAAAAGCTTATTTTTGTTGCCATTGTTATAAACAAAGGAAAAGGTTTCTTATTAATGACTGCAATCTTAGACAGCCTAACGACTCAATTGATTGCAATGATTTCTATGGCTGCCAGACCACCTCTGGTTTTAGTAAAGATTTCTGTGAGGCCAGTCATTTTCACTGATGCCTTATATGGCTCAGCAAAAACAGGCACAAGAAAAGGTGAGAAAAGGTGATTCAGCTGCTGGGTTGAAGGGTGGCTTCAGGGTGATGGAGATTTAAGTATCTTACTGAAGATCTCCCAGGCAATCGGTCCATGTGCTGAATGATGGGTACACTTCAGTGGCTCTGCTGCTGAATCTTTCCCCTTGGTGTTTCTATGTTCCTTACCAAGAAAAGAAAGATACACTTGGGACTTAATATAAGAGGATGGTTTTCTTTGACCTTCACTCTATTAGGGGTATTGCTTTTGTATAACAGTCACCAAGAAATAGGAAAGAAACTGTACATCACCCTTTCTGTAGCATGCTGAGATTGATAAACCCCAATAGACTACAGTGAACTGTTCTTCCACACATTTTGTGAAGGTGCTTTAATCAGTAAGCTATAATGTAAAACACTACCTTCCATTGATCCGCCATATATCTGTTTTTCATGTCCTGGATCTGTCCTAGTTTTCTGCCTTTAGAGGTCTGTCTGGTCGACTTTAGTAAGTGCAAGCCCTTGCTAGGATTTTTAAACCTGCCACAAGAATTGTCCTACTATGAGCAGGGAGATGCACCCTGGAGGAAGCTGCAGTCTGTCTCCTGGCAGGACCCTTGGCCCATGGAGAGAAGCCCATGCGGGAGCAGGCTTTCTGGAACGAACTTTCTTTCCCTTTGGAAATTTAGCAGCGTTAACATCTACAATTGCACACGTATCTCTAACATCTGCTGTATGTTATACTAAGTAAGCTCTATAGATAATACTGTACATAAATTATCCACACTGTATGTATGTATATTATTCTTTCTATAAATACAATATATATTGGACTAAAGCCAAAGTTTTCAGAAACGACAGTTCAATTTGGACAGTCACTCAAAGCTGTTAATTAACACAAGTTACTGGCAATCCTTCTGCTGAGCTTTGTTAAGCTCCCAGTTTCTGGAATCACATGGCTCTGTGGGAATTTTGTCTTTCATTGTCTTTTTCAGAAAAAGGATTATTCTAGATCTTGTTTGATGAGAAAATCTGGGATGAAAATTGTATGAAGCTTTCAGTGTTCAGAAATTCGAAAAGAAAGTTTTATTTTGTTTTTAAAAGAATCTTATGACTCTGAAACCAGCATGCCATTATTTGGGGATGGTTTTTCTCATGACCTTTGAATACTAGAAAAGCATTGTTGTCAACTTTGTATTTCCTGTTTCTCCCTTGTATAACAGTAACATACCCACTGACAGCTCAGTGGGAACTGCAGTGCTCCCATATTTCCAGAATTCAATCTATTTTGACTTGAATTCTTTGTTGTAGATACTTCAGTGTATCTATTCTGTGGACATTAAGCACACACAAATCTGAGACCTGGTCTGAACCTCTATGATTTTTGGTGCTGATTTCCCCTCTTAGAAATACACGCTTGCAGTAATTTGGTATTGCTGATGTGTCTTTACTCAATATGTCACAAGGAAAGCTACAATATCTTTTTTTTTCCTTTGTGAATTTGCAATGTTGTCTTTCTTTCCTGTCTAAATTGAAATAATTTTATCATGTTCTTTCCTACTTTCCATGTTTTTTCTTCAATCATCTCAACACATTACTCCACCATGTTCTTGCTGACAGCCCCATGTTTGACACACACATTTATTCTGACTTGCAATTGTTTCCTTAATGAGATTATCCTTTTATGAATCTCCATTGTAAGATTATCTCTTATATCTTCCTTAACACTTAAAAGATATTTTGCAATTAGTTTCTCCCTGTTTGCATTTTTTAATTTGCATTTTTTGTCTTCTTCCTCAATTTCTTTATTAGGTGGTAAATCACATCACAAATGCATTTATTGTTATCAGAGCAGAAGATCGATGTGCATCCAGATGTATTTATAGCTTTTGTATCTCTTAAATCAAACCTGACTTTACAGAAATGCAAATGCAGCTATTTCATTTCTAAGCACAAAGTTTACCTGTGATGCATAAACACACAAAGGCAATATATAAAAATGAGAAGAGACAGCTGTTATAAAACCTCAGAGGATATTTTATAGATTTTATAGAACTTGCACCTCTAAATCTTAGGCTTGATTCTTAACTATGCTTCCACAACAGTCCCTAGATCACCAGGCTGTGGGCTTCATAAGCTGAGGTGTAAGCCTCAAAAAAGATGTGATGAAGCTCATCCACCCTCCGTCAGGCAGTTCAGGATTTATTAACGAAAACAAAACTTGTGGGCATGTGGCTTTGTACCATGTTGGTTATTGAATCCAGCCAGGAATGAGCGAGATATGAGCTCTGCTCTTTGTTTCTATTAAAAAAACCACGGATGTCATGTTTCAACCCCAGCTGGTAACAAAGCACCACACAGCTGCTTGCTCACTCCCAGCCCCAGCAGGATGGACTGGAAGAAAATTGGAAGGGTAACAGTGAGAAAACTCATGGGTTGAGATAAGAACAGTTTCATAATTCAAGTAGAATAAAATAATAATAATAGTCATAATAATAACAATAACAACAA
>NW_009593328.1:0-5955 GCF_000690535.1 Cariama cristata
GCGCTGCTTGTGATGCAGCCCAGGAGGTGATGGGTCTACTGGGCTGCAAGCCCCCATTGCCGGCTCATGTCCCTTTTGTTACTCCCTCAGCATCTCCAGGTGCTTCCCCGCAGGGCTGAGGAGGGCTGGGATGGGGCAGGCAGGGAGAGCCTGGCAGAAGGCAGCACGGGGGATTGTGGCCATACCTTGAGCAGGAGGAAGGCATTCCGCCCCTCCGCCATGCTCCTGCCCTGTCCCATCGGTCAGGTGCTCTGAGGACCAGGCTGCTCCCTCCAACACCCATCGCTGGGACAGGCTGTCCCACATTTCCCTGTCCCCGTGCACCTCTGACCCCCCTGCTCCTAGGGACTTCCCTTTTCCCTCAAAACTCAGGGTTTGGGAAATTTCCCATCTCCCGCGATGGCCCTGTCCAGCCTGAGTCATGGCTCAGGGATGTCCTTGCTGCCCCAGTCCAACCAGCCCGGCCAGACTGGTGGCAGTGATGTGGTTTCACATGGCTGCATGGGTCACCGGTGTGGTAATTAGCATCCCCAAGAGCCGCCGGCACATCGGCCTCCTTTCCTAACTCCCCACACGAGCCTACTGCAGCCGCGGCACGGCACAAGCCAACACTCAGAGGTGGTGGTGGGGACCTTTGCCAGCAGCTGCCAAAACCTTTTGCCACCGCTATCGGGTCCCCATCTTCAGTAAAGTGAGACTTTTTGAGTGACAAATGATGCAGCGCAGTAGGTAGGGACCAGGTTCACCAGAAACAAGGGCAGCCCATGAGTACCAGGCAAGGCCCGTCCCTGCCCGGAGGGTCTCTCCAGGAGGGAGCTTGGTCCCTGCAGGTGTCCCCAAGAGAGTGGCACAAGCTCTGGGATGCTGATGTCACCTGTTCTTGCTCTCTTGGGCAGAAGCATCAGGGCTCGCACATTTTTGGTTTGAGATGAGGAGCAGTAGCACTGGTTACCCTGGCAACGCGCGATGCTCTCCTCCAGATGGGGACTACATTTGGGAAGATTTGCTAAAAATACTTCCCAACTCAGCTGTGACACCACCACCCATATCGCATCCCCACTCCCCCCAGGGCCCAAACCAGGTTGGTGCCATCCCTGCTGTTACCCAGCGCTGACCCTGGGCCACTCACCCTGGATGGGTGGAGGTGGACCAGGGCATTCCCGGGGTCCCACCAACCTCCTTGGCTCCAGCAGACCTGGCAGGGGCACCAGCACTGGTCCCTCCCCGGCTCAGCCAGCCCAAGCGGCTGGGGGCAGAACAGGGAGCCGGGGATGGTTGGTGGCATTTACCCACACTAAGGGACAGGGGGGAGCTCCCTGGGAGGGACCTGCAGGCACAGGAGGGCTGCTGGGGAAGGTAATGATTCCTTAGAGTCTAAATAGGTTTAAAAGCTTTTTTTTTTTATGATTTTGGTGCTTTTCCTAATACCATTACAGCCTTCTCCATAGCAACCAGGTGGGGTGGCTCAGACTTTGGTCCCGGCCGAGGAGATTAGCTGCCGGAGCTGAAATGATGGGGGCATCAGCTGGGGAGGTCCGCACTGGCCAGGGCCGTGGTGGGAGGAGGATTTCCATGGTGGGGGACCCAAAATGAGGTCCCTGTGGTGGCTGCAGTGCCACGGTACACCAGGCAGGTGTGAGGTCCCAGTGTGCAGGATGGGGTCATGGTGATGCTGGAGGGACCAACCATGCCGTGGGGTCCAAGCAAACCCTGCTGCAGGTAGGAGGAGATGCCCTCAAGGAGGTTTAAAGGTGGAGACGGGTCTAGCTCCACACCTGCAGTGTGTTGGGAAGGGACTTACTTATTTACCCTCTTTATTTTCCCTTCGCAGCTTGTTTGATATTTTCCCTGAAAGAGGGCTGTTGGAGGCAGGGATAAACCCACTCCCACTCCCAGCCACAGGCAGGGCTAGTTTGAACTTCCCAAAGCAGTTTTGTGGGTTTTGGCCGGCTGGCCCATGCTGGTTCAGCTCTTTTTAGCTTCCACATTGATTACACCTTGTGTCAATATGTGCTTAGTGCCTATTAGCGGGTGCATGTATCTCCATCTCTCGTTTCTCCCTTCTGATCTATAATTTCTCAGAAGAGAGGATTAAAATAGAGGGGGAGGAGAGCACTGCTTGGGGTCAAAAGGAAAGGGAGAAAACAGTGCTTGTGGGAAAGTTGCGTTGCGAGGCTGGAACCTGGTCATCTCTCTCCGACACCTCTTCCCATGGGCACAATCCTGCTTCAGCTGGCAAGAAGGTTGCTTAAAACTGCCTACATGGTGAAGAGCTGAGATGTGCCCTGCGGAGCTGGGTGAGGTGCCAGCCTCCCATGTGGATGGGCAAGGTGGGAATGCCTGTGGGACTGGTGCTGGAGAGCATCCCTGCTCCATCTCCACCTCACAGACCGGCACGGGGGGGAACCAGGGCTGGGAAGAGCAGCACCCATGGGAAGACACCAGTTCCTGGAGAGATGGATGTGAATGGTGCCAGCCCCATCCTGGTGCATCTTCAAGGAGGAACGGGGCTACCAGGACATTGGGAAGGGTTAGCCATAGCTTTTCCATCCAGCAGCCACTGGCCCATAGGGCTCCTCTCACTGGGGCAGAAGTGGCTTTTTATTTATTTTTTCTTTCCTGGAAACTGGTAAAAGATTCTGCAGAAGGTGGACACTGGTGGGGAAATGATCTGGGACACAGAACAAGGTCACCAGCCTTCCCGGGGTGGTTTTGATGAGCTGCCAGGCGGAGAGTGTGATGTGCCAGCCCCAGAGCATCACCTGCCACCGTGTGTGGGGCTGGCAGAGGAGCTGAGAGACCCTCACAGCCGTCACCTCACTGGTGGGACCCAGGCTTTGCTCTCTGCATCCCCTTTGGCCAAAAAGCACTGAGCCAAGCAGTGTGTAGAGCTCCCAGCAAGATATACCCACAGGGGGGTCTGTGGGTTCAGCCCCAAGGCTTCTAGTGCCACATGGAGAAGAGCTTTTTCCCATTTTCCAACTCATTTCCCACTGGCATCACCATAAAACCTCGGATGTTTCAGCCCCTGTCCTGATAAGGGTAATCCCCACGCCTCTAACCCCCTGTGCTATGTGGATGCTGCAAGCCCCAGCATGTGTTTTTGGGGTCCTGATGCAGCGTGAGGACTCGCTGCCAGGGCTCACCCCAGGGCATCGCCATCAGAGCAGGGCAGGCACCCAGGGAAGGCATCCTCTGAGGCTGCCCCATACCCCCCTCCATACTCACTGCCCATGCAAAGACCCGCTCTCGCTCAGAGCAGGGCAGGCACCCAGGGAAGGGTCAGTGCTGCTGCTCAGGACATGGTCGTGGGGCATCCTCTGAGGCTGCCCCATCCACCCCTCCATACTCACTGCCCATGCAAAGCCCAGCTCTCGCAGGACCACCCTCCCCAGGACCCCCATCCCTGCCATAGCCTGTCCTCCTGGCCATCTCATTTCATCCCCCCCTCCTCCCCAAGCTGCCATAAAGGCAGTGACAGACCACAGGGGAGAAGGAAGGAGCCCGGCTCAGGTGATGCTCACCCTGGCTGCACTCTCCCACGGGGGCTCAGCCCATGTCCCATCCCAGCAGTGGTGGGGTTAAGCCTGGCCGGGCGGGCGGCTGGACAGGCGTCAAGGTGGTTGCTCCATCCATCCCTGCGCAGTCCGTGGGGCCGGAGAGCGGAGAGGGAGCACTGCCCTGCCCGCCACCATGACCATAGGCAAAGGTAAGGCAGGGGAATCTGCCCACTCACCCAGCCCAGGAGGGACGAACAGGGCAGAGGGTTGGAGGGGGAGACACTAAAACTATGCTGGAGGTTCGCGCCCATGTCACCCTTAGCTTTTTCACCCCCCTTCCACTGCTAATAAGACATTTTGGGAGCCCCCGTGCTGCCTGGGGTGCTTGCAGGCACCATTGGGCAGAGCCCAAACCTGGATGGGGGTGGCAGAGACAGGCAGGGGCCGCAGCACTGAGACCCCTTGGCTCTGAGGAAGAGCAAGGGGTGGTTGGGGAGGAAGGAGGAGAGGGGACTGGGGGTCTTTCCCCATGAAAGGGAGAAGCTGCTGCTGCTGCAATATAAAGAGATGAATTTTGAGGGTCCACGCACTGGAGGGGTCTGAGCTGTGGGGAGCGATCCCATGCCTTCTCCCAAAGGCAGATCCAGCCCCCAAAATCTCTGGCAGCTGCCCAGTGTGTGCAATGGGCTGGGACCGACCCCTCCACCCACCCTGCAGTGCGGGGGACGGTCGTGGGGGACAGTCGTGCGGATGGGGGACAGTCGTGGGGGACAGTCGTGGGGGACAGTCGTGGGGGACGGCCACCTGGAGCAGTCATGGCCCCACGCTGACAGTGTCCCCCTTCCTCTGCACCCCCCAGCAGGCATCACCCTCCTGCTCCCCCTGGCCCTGCTGCTGGCTACTGCCTCTCAGCCCCCCGGGGGGGACACCCCAAAGGACCAGGGGTACACAGACCCCCCACACTGCCCCAGCCCTTGTGCCTGCAGCTTGGACGACTACAGTGAGGAGCTCAACGTCTTCTGCAGCACCCGCAACCTGACACACCTGCCCGAGGACGTGCCCCCCAACGCCAAAGCCCTTTGGCTGGATGGCAATAACTTCACCCTGCTGCCGGCTGCTGCCTTCAGGAACCTCTCGGCCCTGGACTTTCTAGACCTGCAGAGCAGCCAGCTGGCCGCTGTGGAGCAGCACGCCTTCCACGGGCTGCGGAGCCTCTACCACCTCCACCTCGAACGCAACCGCCTCAAGCACTTGGCTCCCCACACCTTCCTGCACACCCAGAACCTCGTCTCCCTCAGCCTCAACAACAACTACTTCAGTAAGGTGGAGGAAGGGCTGTTCGCTGGGCTCTCCAACCTCTGGTATCTGAACCTGGGCTGGAACTCACTTGTGGTCCTGCCTGACAAGGTCTTCCATGATTTGCCCAACTTGAGGGAGCTGATCCTGGCCGGGAACAAGCTCCCCTACCTCCAGCACCAGCTCTTCTGCAGCCTTACCGAGCTGAAGGAGCTGGACCTGAGCGGCAACGCACTCAAGGGCATCAAGATCAACATCTTTGTCAAGTTGCAGAAGCTACAGAAGCTGTACCTGAATCACAACCAGATCAATGCCATCGCGCCCCGTGCCTTCATGGGCATGAAGTCCCTTCGGTGGCTGGATCTCTCCCACAACCGGCTTGTCTCGCTGTTTGAGGACACATTTCTGGGCCTCCTGAGCCTGCACGTCCTACGCTTGTCCACCAACTCCATCACCAGCCTGATGCCCAGGACTTTCAAAGACCTCCAGTTCCTGGAAGAGCTGCAGCTGGGGCACAACAGGATCCGGAGCCTGGCAGAAAGGACTTTTGATGGGCTGGGCCAGCTGGAGGTCCTCAGCCTCAACAACAACCAGCTACAAGACATCAAGGTTGGGGCATTCCATGTACAACATGGCAGTGATGCACTTGTCTGCAAACTGCATCAAGGTCCTCCCTGACTATGTCTTCAAGGGAGTCACCAAGTTGCACAGCCTCCACCTGGAGCACAGCTGCCTTGGCAGGATCCAGGCGAACACCTTCTCCAGCCTCTCCAGCGCGGCGGCTCTTCTTGCAGCACAACGCCATCTCCATCATCGAAGACCAAAGCTTCAGCGAACTGCATGAGCTCCTGGAGCTTGACCTGAAGCACAACAGGCTGAGCCACCTCTCGCCTCAGCTCTTCATGGGTCTGAGCAACCTGGAGTACCTCTTCCTCTCCTCCAACCAGCTCCTGGAGATCTCCCAGGAGACCTTCAGCCCACTCCAGAGACTCTTCTGGCTCGACCTCTCCCATAACCGGCTGGAGACATTGGACAACACCGTCATCTCCCCCCTGGCCAACCTGCGGTACCTCAGCCTGAGGAATAACTCACTGGAGACCTTCTCGGTGGGCTTCCTGTGCCCCTCCTTTGCCCTGGAGCGGCTGTGGCTGGGGGGGCA